>NC_142944.1:36730811-36733311 GCF_046866305.1 Octopus bimaculoides | reverse complement strand
TTTCCTTTGACTAATTGTAAAACCAATATTTCTAGGGATATAAAATACAGACGATACCCAGAAGTCGTGAATAACTAACTCTTCTACAGATTACCTGAAATTTTCTCTAGACCACTGGCACACGCAGCTTCTGTAGGGTCACGGAAGGAGCTTCTACGTGGTCGTTCGGCCTGCTAGAAACAACGGTGAAATCACCCTGTAGCGCCTTACACATACACACACAAGCCCTCAGACGCACTCACACTCACATGTACACATCCACATACAAACATTCACATACACAGTCACACACACACTCACATGGACACTTATCTCTATCCAGGCCAGTCACCAGACTTTGGTACGTGGGAGTGCTTCAGAATATTCTGGATGGTCACTAATTTATAATAATTGTTTCAAATTTTGGCACAAGGCCAGCAGTTTCGGAGAATGGGGTAAGTTGCTTACATCGACCCCAGTACTCAACTGGTACTTATGTTATGTCTTTATTGCCCACAAGGGGCTAAACATAGAGGGGACAAACATGGACAGACAAAGGGATTAAGTCAATTACATCGACCCAGTGCGTAACTGGTACTTAATTTATCGACCCCGAAAGGATGAAAGGCAAAGTCGACCTCGGCGGAATTTGAACTCAGAACGTAACGGCAGACGAAATACCGTTAAGCATTTCGCCCGGCGTGATAACGATTCTGCCAGCTCGCCGCCTTATGTTATCGACTCCGAAAGGATGAAAGGCAAAAATCGACCTCAGCAGTATTTGAACTCAGAATGTAAAGACAGGAAATGTCACTAAGTATTTTGCCTGGCGTGCTAACGATTCTGCCAGCTCGCTGCCTTAAAAGAAAGCAGATCAGCCACCGGATGCCGAAACCCGGGACTAATCTGTAATAATAATAAAGTGGAGTTTAGACAAAAAATTGTCACTGTAAATCTGAGGGTGCACCAGTGAATAGTGAGGAGGCAGTGCCGTCTAGTGCACCCTTTAGTCTATTTGATTCACATGTAAACACACAGACACACACACACACACACAGTTGATCTTTGATGCATTCCTAACTTTGGTAGTTCAGTCGATGATAGAATCAGGTGATGGTAGTGGTAGCTATATGGCGGCTACTGGACAAAATAACCTTCACTATTTAGTTATCTTCTATGCAATTTGCACTTGAACTTCCGTCTAAGTTCATGCAATAAGTAATAATCATATTGAATGTTGGTGATCTTTCAGTTTAATCCCCCCCCCCCCCCCAAATATGTGCGCATTTCCCTCAAAGATAGAAATCAACGTTAAAGTCAATAATTACTGGCATTAATTAATCCTTTTTATTATAGGCAAAAGGCCTGAAATTTTGGGGAGGAGACAACGCGATTATATCGACCCCTGAATTTCACTTTATCGACCCCCGAAAGAATGAAAGCCAAAATCGGCCTCGGCGGAATTTGAACTCAGAACGTAGCGACTGGCGAAATACTGCTAAGCATTTCGTCCAGTGTGCTAACGACTCTGCCAGCTCGCCGCCTTATTGCTGGCATTAATATTAAGAGAAAATTATTAATTAAAATATTAGAAATAATTAATTCATATAATTATTATAGACCAACATAATAAATATTATTATTTAATATTTTATGTCGAGCTCGACTTTGCCTTTTATCCTTTCGGAGTCGATAAATTAAGTACCAGTTGCGTACTGGTTAGATCTAATCGAATGGCCAGATCTTTTTGGTTTGACGGGCAGCACTTGTTTTCTTAACGAAACACTTTCAAACTTGGGATACTGGTAGAATGTGTCATATAAAACATCTTTTTCTCTTAGCCTTCTTGACAAAAATTAGTTCTTAATAAGTTATTTCATGTTAAAGTTGTCGTATTTCTGTAATTTCAACCAATCACTGACGTCTATTCAGCTGAATACAGTTAGTGCTCTTTTTATAAACAATAATTTTTACCGGTGTCAAGAGTGTTATTCCCTGTTTAATTATATCATTATTCCCTAGTAAAGGTTTAGAATTTTAGGGTTAGGGTTCGGGTTTTAGAGTTAGAGTTAGGGTTTTAGGATTAGGGTTGGGGTTAGGGTTAGGGTTATGGTTATGAGTTTTAGGGTTAGGGTTAGGGTTATGAGTGAGGTTATGGCAAAAATAATCATAACCCTAACCGTAATCCTAAAACTAACCCTAACCCTAAAACCCTAAAGCTAAAACCAGTACAAACGCACGAACGATGTCATAAATAAGAGTAACACGGGTAGTTGTTGTTGACAAACAACGGCACTAATTTTATTCAAGGGAAAAGATCCCATGACACCGTTGTTCACATTCCACGCCATTAATTGTTTTCACCTCAATAGACGTCAGTGATTGGTTGAAATTACCGAAATACAACAACTTTTTACATGAAATAACTTCGAATACAAAATTTTTTATCTGTTCTATAATACAAAATATACAAGTATACGAAGTTTGAAAGTGTTTCGGTACCAAAAACACTACATAAAAC
>NC_142944.1:36710811-36725811 GCF_046866305.1 Octopus bimaculoides | reverse complement strand
CCATTTCTTTACACCCCCCTCTTTTCCACTACAGCTCCGATCAATTATTTTCAAATTCAAGATTTTTTCTGTCCCTTACCATCAAATACCACCGAGACCACCAACGCAATCACCACCGCCATCACCACCACCAAAACCACCAAGGTCACCACCACCACCACCACCACCACCACCACCACCACCACCACCACCACCACCACCACTACTACTACTACTACTACTACTACTACTACTACTGAAATCTAGTGGCTCTGGGCAAATTTGCAGAGTTGCATTCTGCATGAAGAGCAACTAGTTATGTGGGGTTTTATATATTTAATGTATTGTCAAGAAAAACAACGGCTGAGATGGTTGTGACGTTCAATTGACTCCTTTTACTTTCTGAATTCAAAATCCACTGAGGTGTTGAATTTTATACATCTTTTCAAAGTTTGATAAAACATATCTGTAATTTACAGTTTAATCAATTATTAAGGCGTAGATTCGCGATCATGTTAATAATTAATACTTAAATGGGTAACCACTGGGAGAAATCTGAGTGCGGTAAATATTCTTCACACAACCTGAAAAGGGCCATCCGTCTTATTGGCATAAATTCACTCACAAACATGCTATGGCTGAGAATCATTTTGTCTCCTCTCACTGCCTTTTTAATACTGCTATAATGGCAGTAATCCTCAGAGCTGGCTGGGCTCATGCCACCATTACTCAGACATTACTGTCCCACTCATCTCTCTTCCTTTCATCACCTTTGTTGTGCCAAACTCCACTCCCCAGACCCCACATTTATTATTACACCCAGTCTTTCTCAAGTCATCGGCCTTTTGTAGAACAACCATGCCGAGAACGGTTGGAATACGGCCATAAGGCTCCTCCTGAATGTCTTTCAGAAGAGCTAACTCAGATTATCCTGAATCGTTCCAGAATCATTCTTAGGTTAATGTCCCCTATATCCTTCGGTAACTCTCTATAGAACGTGATGATTGACTTTCTACTGGATAAATGATCAGCTTTTAGAACGCAATAAGCGTTTATCAATATTCCGAACACCAACGGCCCAAACTCAGTCTAAGATTGACCTAACCCTGCAGCTTACTCAAAGATCTGAACTGCGGAAATAGAAACATATGTCTTTATCGTCATCGTTGTTCTAGATCAGGGTGTTTTTTTTTATCTATGGACCCCTTTGATTACTATTTTATTCTGGTGGACCCTCTACAACCATCTGATATTTGTAGAAACTTCTTACAAAATTCCTATTTTGTTTTTCTCACATTAAGTTGTGTAGATTGAACTACGTAAAACGCTAGAGAAAGAAATCTAGAAGTTTCTTGAAATACATACCAATATAGCAAAATGTTTTCAGGGGGCCTTAAAGTACTATTGTGGATCGCTAATTTGCTATTTTGTTGTATGGACCCCCAAAATCTTAAGGCCTTATAGACCCCGGTTGAGAACCACTGTTCTAGATTCTCTACTGATGTGCTAGGCACAGCGAGGGTCTACGTGCCTATCACATCATGAGACACTCTTCCTGTAAGTGTTGGCAGATGGATCACCTAACAAACGAAACGTGCCCCTTCAACAAAATGTGAAAGAGCAAGAGCCTCCATCTGAATAATTTTCCTCTCAGGGAGCTGAAGTGCAATCCTGCGGACTTGTCCACGTTAATATTTGATCCTGTCACAGTTTCCATTCTCCTATCAAACTGTACCAACCACCTTCACTTCCATAGTGACACGATTACGGTGCTGACGTCGTCTGTATTTGATGGTACAGCTCCCCCGTGTCCAAGTTAACGAGACGGCCTTTAACCAATCAGGTTTCCTGTTACAACTAAGAGTGAGAAGAGCCGAAAGCGAAATAGAAAAATGGAAAATATATGGAGTAAGAAGTGGAAACCAACAATACTAATAACTCTACGAACACATCCGGCGTCACGTCCACAACAATCACCATCAGCATCTTCATCGTCGTCGTCGTCGTCTTCACCATCTTCACCACCCCTTTCATCATCATCATCATCATCATCAGTAACATCTTCATCACCATCACTACCACAATAACCATCGCCGCCGCCGTCATCACCACCGCCATTGTTGCCACCATTGCCGGCCGCCGTCATTACCGCCGCCGCTACTGCCGCCGCCGCCGTCGCCGCCGCTGCCGTCGTCGCCGCCGCTGCCGCCGCCGCTGCCGCCGCCGCTGCCGCCGCCGCTGCCGCCGTCGTCATCGCCGCTGCTGCCGCCGTGCTACCGCTGTCACCGCCGACGCATGTCACCGCTGTCACCGCCGACGCATGTCACCGCTGCCGCCGTCACCACCATCGTCGTCGTTATAGTCGTCGTCGTCGTCGTCGTCGTCGTCGTCATAATCATCATCATCGTCGTCATCGTCATCGTCATCATCACCATCATCGTCTTCATTACCATCATCGTCATTGTATTTCTTTCTGGTTTTTTTCTTTCTTCTTTTTAAATGTTATTTCGTGTTTCATTACAATGGGATGAAAGCTCATTAAAATATCCTACCAAAACTCTCGGTTCTTATTTATTATTGTATCCAGTAACAAACCAATTCTACATTATACAAGAGCAGCCTTTTTTTTTTTTTTTTTTTTTTTTTCTCCTGGTGTTCCTCAGTCAGAAGTCAATTATCAGAAATCACATCAGCACTCAGGAATTTCCTTGGGTCTTTGAGTTCATGTACCGAAACCAATCGTACGGAACATGTTATATCTGAATATTTAGTTTTATTGATTTAGTAATGATAACCTGATAACCTTTTGCTCCCGATTCCTTTGTGTGTCACTGACAGTGCACGCGTGCGGATGTTTCTCATGTGCGCGCGCGCATGTGTGTGTGTGTGTGTGTGTGTGTGTGTGTGTGTGTACACATGTATACATTCACACAGTCACACACTCAAACATACATATGTACATATACATACATACATACATACATACATACATACATATGAATATATGTATGTGTCTATCTATCTATCTATCTATCTATCCATCCATCCATCATTCATCCCTCCATCTATCTGTGTGTGTGTGTGTGTGTATGTGTGTGTATGTGTGTGTGTGTGTGTGTGTGTGTTATTTCTTTATTGCCCACAAGGGGCTACACAGAGGGGACAAACAAGGACAGACAAACGGATTAAGTCGATTATATCGACCCCAGTGCGTAACCGGTACTTATTTAATCGACCCCGAAAGGATGAACGGCAAAGTCGACCTCGGCGAAATTTGAACTCAGAACGTAGCGGCAGACGTTATACCGCTAAGCATTTCGCCCGGCATGCTAACGTTTCTGCCAGCTCGCCGTGTGTGTGTGTGTGTGTGTGTGTGTGTGTGTGTGTGTGTGTGTGTGTGCAGCAAGTGAAAATATAACTCAGATCGCCGACAAAGAGAATACAGTCAGGCTCAAAACTTATGAAACACCCACTTAACATATAAATATTAAGTTATATGTGTTATTGTCATTATTATTACTATTAAGGCGACGAGCTGGCAAAACAGTTGATTAGCACGCCGGACAAAATGCTTACCGGCATTTCGTTCGATTTACCTTCTGAGTACAAATTCTGCCGAGGTCGACTTTGTCTTTCATTCTTTCGGGGTCGATAAAACGAGTACCAGTTGAACACTGGATGTGATGTACTTGACTTAACCCTGCCCCGAAATTGCCTGTCTTGTGGCAAAATTTGAAACCGTTATTATTATTATTATTATTATTATTATTATTATTATTATTTGTGCATACATACGAACATCACCAATTCAATCACGTACACTTACATGTGTGTGTGTGTGTGTGTGTGTGCGTGCGTCACACACACACACACACACACACATTTTTTTTCGTCACTGTCTCCTGTTCGTTCGCTATTTCCAGCAGCTTCTCGCCGCTTACACTACCAAAAGTAAACAATGTTATCGTTAAAGGCGTGAAACTGTAAGGATCTTCTGGACGATAACTGATGTGGAATTAGCAACGTCTCGTCCTGTGTGTAAATTTTCTGTTTCTTCCTTTGTTTCGTCTCTGTTCAAATTTTAGAACTTATTATTTAATGTAACGCTACACAAGCTACTTATTTCTTAATTTTTACCCATTCATTTGAATATTTTTCGTCTTGGAAAACACTGATCGAAAAATCATTAATGTTTTGATTAGCCGCCCGACTGAATAAAACTCTGCCTTTTCCTTTTATCTACATTAGTGCATATCCTGTTATTTTATGTCCCGAATGAGTAATATTCGTTCATCTGAAAGTCTCTGACTAAGTTCAAGCTGTCTCTCAGCATCTCCTTACCAAAATGATTTTTCCTTCATATTGTGTACATTTCTCCAAATACTGACACTGCGTTGCAGCTTGTCTTTGTGAAATTATACGTTCTTCATACATGACAAATTATTCAAGCATAAAAAGGGTTTCTTAAAAGTGGTTGTAAGAAAGTAATCATTCAGTTATTTTTCTGAAATGATGGAATGGAAAAAATTAAGGTGGATAGATAGTGCCAGTGAGTCTAAGTTGCTGTTGCGCTGAGAGGGATCGAGGTAAAAACTGTAATGGATTCACAGACAGGCAGACAAGCAGACAAATAGACAGACAGACAGACATATAGATAGATAGATAGATAGATAGATAGATAGATAGATAGATAGATAGATAGATAGATAGATATGTAGGAAGGTTATGTAGAAACACAGAAAGACATCACACAGACACCACACACACACATACATATGTATGCATAACTTTCTCTCTCTCTTTCTATCTCTGTCTCTCTCTCTCTCTCTCTCTCTCTCTCTCTCTCTCTCTCTCTCTCTCTCTCTCCCAAAATAGACAGATACACAAATAAACAGATAGATCTCGAAAAGTAAACAAAGGAAAACAAATGTTTATATGTAAGTTTTCTTAAGGAAGTGGAAATTCGAATTTTTTTTCCATCAGTATATGGAATGTATACACTATGTGCCTTTGTATACATTCTATTTTTGTGAACAACACTTTAGCATTTAAAGCTGTTGAATTTCTACCACTAAATAAGATTTACTTTACAAATCATCCCACACGAGCTGGAATCGTTGTTTCTGTTTTGCATTTGTCTCATAATGCCCCAAAACAACGTTTCTACTTCTTTACTCCAACAATGTCTAATTATTCTGTCTGTCTTTTGAATTTGAAAGTTCATTCTGCTTTCTTAATGCCTAATTAATGTTTTAAAATTCATATATTTTGATGATTTGCGGTGCATCACAACATTTATAAGAAATATACTTCTCTTTATTGTTGCCCGAAGACTTCTTTTGAGGTAAGTTGCTGGCATCCTATAGAGCAGTGGTTCTCGAAGTGGGCGGTATTGCCCCCCCCCCACCCACCCTGGGGGCAGTGGAAAAAAAGTGAATAAAAGTGAATAAAAGTGGGGCGATAATGGAATAGCAATTCATGTAAAATGTGGGGCAATAATGGGGTAAATGGTTCATGTAAAAACAACAAAATAATGGGTTTGTGAGGCTAAGTTTTATTTGTGAAATACAGTTGCTTTGAATTTGCTTCAGAAAGAAGTCTACGTTTGTGATGGTTACTTGGGATGGGGGCGCTAGGAATGTAGCCTGGGTGTCAAGGGGGCGGCAACCCGAAAAAGTTTGGGAACCACTGTTATAGAGCAATGACACTTAAGTTTGATCTTGATTCCTTTCTATTAAGTCCAATAAAAATCTTTCTTTCTAAATTTTCAAATAAAGTCTCCACTTACTTGTGAGATTTGTTCTGTTTATTTTTTTGTATTCAGAAATTCATTCCGCTATCTTCAATGTCTCATAATATTTTAATGTTCATAAATTCAGTTGATTCGACCGGCATCGCAACAGTCATAAGAAATTTCGATGTTACGTCAGCATGTAGTTTACCGCAGTATCTGTAGTCGACGCTGTGAAATGACCTGATCTGGGTTAGGGTTAGGGTTAGGGTTAGGGTTAGGGTTAGGACTAGGAACAGTTTAAAATCAGAGTGAAAATTCAGAAGGCCAAAGTGTGTTAGTACCTTCTCATGCCTACACAAGAAATGTTGCTCTTCATGAACTTCTGCAGTGAATCATACCTGTATAGTATTTTGGGTGTGATAAATATAATTTTCTTATCTTCCTGTTAATTTGGCATTTTTATTTACTTCCTCATCCTCTAATTATCAACTTTCATCGGGTAACTTTTTCCACATTAACTCCGTCATTATCGACGGCTTACTCTAATTTTGCAATAAGTTAGCTCAATAAGTTAACTGCTTTTAACAATTGTGTTGAAAAATATATATCTCCATCTGTGTGTGTGTGCGCACGCACACGTGCACACACACACACACACACACACACACACACGCACACACACACACACGCACGCACACACACACACACACACACACACACACACACACACACACACACACACACACACACACACACACACGCATATATATACTCCCACGCACACATACAAGGTAGGCCAAAAGTCGCGCAACAAAGCATTTGACGGTTTATTTACATTATTATCGTTTATTATTATTATATTCTTCTTCTTCTTCTTCTTCTTCTTCTTCTTCTTCTTCTTCTTCTTCTTCTTCTTCTTCTTCTTCTTATTATTATTATTATTATTATTATTATTATTATTATTACTATTATTATTATTATTATTGAGAAGACCCGTCAAGCCAATTCAAATCGTAGTCTTGACTGATGCTGGTGTCATGTAACTGGCACCCGTGCCGTTGGCACTTAAAAAGCACCTTTTGAGCGTTGGGTCTCACGGACGCAAAGTGGTTGAAACTGGTGGCACGTGAAAAGCTCCTTTCACAGAGGCAATGACCGAGACTTTTGGCATTATGTCGTGATTGAGAAGAAGACCCATCAAGCCAAGTAAAACCACAGTCGTGGCAGATACCAGTGTCATGCAAATGATACCCATGCCAGTAGCAAGTAAAAGCACCCATTACAATCTTGGAATGGTTGGCGTTGGGAAGGGCATCCAGCCATAGAAATCATGCCAAATCGGACTAATAATATATTTGATCTCTTCACTATGGATATAATGTTAACTTATTGTAGTCATCGTTTACTGTATTAAATATATTAGCACCCCATTTCGCTATCTGCTCCTTTTATATATAGTTAATGGTATAATTTAGTCTCATCAAGAAGTACGACTATCTCAAAATATTTACCTAAGAAGTAGATAACAGCAATTGCTTCTTGACACAAGTTGTTAAGGAATACAGAAGTTAAGGCCACTTCTTTGTCTGCATTCATCTTCCTTCTCAAGGCTACTGAAAGAAGTTGACGTGGTCCTTACCCGAGAGGAACTTCCTTCGTCACAGATTCCAGAAATAGGAAACTATTCGCCTTTCTTTAATAAAAGAAGTTGAAGGTTTGACTTCACAATAGATCTGGATATTTGCTAGCCAGTTCTGTCTCTCACGTGATAACGATTGATCGACATAAACCCACGAATCAGCAATATACAGGCATTGAATGAATGCATGCGAGACGATTTTTTTCGCTCTGAAATCAACTTGGATAGCTTTAGTTATTGGTGTCCGTGGATTAAATCAATATCGATAACGCTTTGTAAAAATACTGTTGTAGGGGAAAAATAGATTGGAGAGGTGCCTAGTTAACAAGAAGAAGAGATTAGAAAAGATATTGCGACCGACAACTGGCAGCAAGAATACCTCTCGATCATTCCTTCAACGCGAAACATGAAGGTTATGTTATCTGAGTTATGTCTTTTGTATTAAAACAGGAGGGAACAAAAACCATTCAAATGGTACGAGCGACGGCGGTATTCTAAGTCACAATTCGATCTTTGACAGACGGTAACCGGCGCATTCTACACTATCTCCAATAGATCCTTGTGATTTTCCAGTAACCTTTTGCTCGAATTTTCATGGTGATAGGTCAGGCGATAAGGAATTTTAGTGACTACCTTAATAGCCTGATAGATAGATAGATAGATAGATAGATAGATAGATAGATAGATAGATAGATAGATAGATAGATAGATAGACCGACTGACGGACGGACAGATAGGTATACAACGAGCCTCCATACAGTCTCCGTTTGCCAAATTGACTCACAAATCATTGATCGTTCCAGAACTATAGTAGAAAACACATCCACAAGATGCCATGCAGTGGCACTGAATCTGAAATCGTGTGGATGGAAAGCGAGCATCTTAACAACAAAGCCAAACTTGCGCCTATGTGCTAAAAAGAAAAAAAAAAGACGAAGAAGAAAAGATGATCATTCGTAAACTCTATCGGAGAAATTTTTAAACGATTGCGAGAAAATTCATGGTGTTAATAAAAGGAAAATAACTTTCTACTATACTTGTTTGAAAGCTACAAAGAAAAGAATCTGTATTTACTATCAATATTAAATTTTAACGAAGAGTTACAACGGATTTATGTTTCAAGATAGAGGGTGCATAATGAAGCTATGCAGCCTTATACTCTCTCTATAGCCTTATAGCAAGTGGGTGGTAAGAATTAAATAAAACTGAAGATATAATTATATTTCTGACAAAATGTTGGGCGAAATTGCTTAAATAAAAGGAAGCAAAAAACAAAATGAAATGAAACTTCTTAAAACCAGAAGAAATATATACAGTTTTAATTTTAAAACGGTTTAAAAATAAGATTATAATTATATCTATCCCCTTATCCATCGTCTTCACCCGCTATTTCTGAGATGATTGTGGGGACAGAGCTCTCAAGCACCTCCTCCTTATGGTTCTGTCAGAAGCAACTATCATTAGACTTTCCTGCTGGATTCTCAAGCATGACCAACTGAAACTATGAATATTATCCAACCATCTCATTCTTGATCTACCCCTAGATCTCTCCCAGGTTAGCTCAGTTTCAAGAATCGGTTATGCGATTCTTTCCTGCGACATTCTAATCATGTCTGTAGCAACAGAGTTGTGATCTCACAGTGCGCAGAAGTAGCGGCTCGACCTGATCTCCAAGCTTCGCATCCTGTCGAGTGATGTTACTCCAGAGATCCTTCACTTATATTCAAGATCGCACTCTTTCGATAATTACCCTACATTCATGACCATAGGTGAGGGCAGGAGCGAAAACCAGATTGAAGATAGAGAGAATTGGGCATTTTTACAATCATCTCACCTTCTGAGGCTTGAATGCTGAAGCTGACGTATTGTGCAAGCATCTGCAATTCTAGAATCCGGTTCAAGCGCCTGCCTTCTATCATTCGTAAATACGACTCCGAGATACTTAAACTTCACAACTTGTTTCAGTGATGTTCTACATACATGCAGAATGTACTGGGAAGACATTCTAGAGAGGACCAATATCTCAGTCTTCGCAACATTAATTCTCGTCCCTGCCTTGCAGCACTCGGCAGCGAATCCATTTAGTGCATGCTGGGAATCACCTTCTCATGAGCCAAATTGCATCATATCGTCTGCAAATATCAACCGACCGATCCTACATCCACCAATTGTAATGCCACGTCCACAACGGCTGCATATGTCAATCCAGCTCATAAAAATTATGAAAAGGGAACATGCCAATATATACCTCTGCCGAAGTCCAAAACTCACGTTGAAAGATTTCGGCTGTGTACCATTTACCCGAAAGCAAATGTCTAGGCATTCGTATAGGGACTTCACGGCAACCAAAAGTTGCCCATTAATTCCAAACTCCTATAAAACTTACCATAGCATGTTCCGCAGGCTTTACGAAATCTACAAAGCAAGCGTATTCCTCTTGACACTATTCCCACGATTTCTCGAAGACACGCTGTAGAGTGAAGATCTGGTCGGTTGTGTTGCATCCAGGACTGAAGCCACACGGTTCTTCAGCTAGCTTGGGTTCGACAATTTCCCTACTCTCTTTCCTAGAAACCTTGCGTAGCCTTTACCGAAGAGGCTCAACAAGGAGATTCCTCTACAATTAGAACACCTCTCTTTTCTCCCTGTATACATGTGTGTGTGTGTATGTGTGTGTGTGTGTGTGTGTGTGTGTGTGTGTGTGTGTCTCAAGATGGTAAGGTCGTGAGTTCGATTCCCAGCGGCGCGTTATGTCGTCGAGCAAGACACTTTATATTACATTGCTCCAGTCCACTCAGCTGACAAAAATGAGTTTTACCTGTGCTTCAAAGGGCCAGCTTTGTCACACTGTGTCACACTGTGTCACACTGTGTCACACTGAATTAGCTACTTTAAAGGTACGCGTATCTGAAGTGCTCAATCACTTACACGTTAATTTCATGAGCAGGCTGTTACGTTGATCGGATCAACTGGAACCCTCGTCTTCGTAACCGACGGAGTGCCAGTTATATAGTGGGTCATCCCATAAATAATGCGGTTTTTATGCTACTTTTATTATTCAAAATTAAGATAAAGAAAGTTCTTTTTTAATCTAAAATATACTCTCTTCCATTTTCTACAATGCTCTTCCATTTATCTGGTAGATGTTCAAGGACCCTCTTCCAAAATTCACTTCCGTCCAAATGATTTTGAAGACTGTGGAATAAATGATAATCAGATGGGGCAATGTCCAGCAAATATGGTGGGTGGGGCATCGTTTCCTATTCAAACTGCTCCAGCTTTTGGAATGTCATCCTCATTGTATGTGGCTGAGCATTATCCTGATAGAACACGTTACATCTTGAAACCAAAGATGGTCGTTTTTCTTCTAGCGCTGACTTGAATGACTGGTTAAATGACCAAATCCAAGCTTCTCTACTAGTTCCTCAACAGTTACGATGGGACTTTTGTTCCACTAGGTTTTGCAGGACGTCCTCGTCAAGCTCTACAGACCTTCCAGGACGAGGTTCATCTTCCAGGCTGTAGTTTTTGGCTCGGAATTTCTGGAACCACCGTTGACACCTGCTTACGCTTATTGTCCGATGCCCATATACTGAATTAATATTCCTCGCACTTTCCGTTGCGTTATTGCCTTTATTGAACTCATAAAGCAAAATATGCCGAATATGCTCCTTTGTCATTTCCATTATAGCTTTGAAAAAATAACTGTTAAAATCGAACTGCACTATTGAAAACTTGCACTAAGAATAAGGTTAAGGTAAAATTACTACCTACATTTATAACAAGTTGATGCAGGTAGTTTAACCCATCCCCCTCCGACTTTTAGTTCATGCAATTGAATATATATATACATGTGTTGGGTCATCCCATACGTAATACGGTTTTTTTCAATTGCATGAACTAAAAGTCGGAGGGGGACGGATTAAACTACCTGCATCAACTTGCTATAAAAGCAAGTTTTACTTTTTATTTTTATTTTTTCTTTTATTTGTTTCAGTCATTTGACTGCGGCCATGCTGGAGCACCGCCTTTAGTCGAACAAATCGCCCCCAGGACTTATTCTTCGTAGGCCTAGTATTTATTCTATCGGTATCTTTTTGCCAAACTGTTAAGTTACGGGGACGTAAACACACCAACATCAGTTTTTAAGCGATTGTGGGGGAACAAACACAGACACACAAACATATATATATATATATATATATATATATATATATATATATATATATATATATATAAATGGAACAAAAACGCAATAGTGGGTATTAAAACAGATAGACGACACATAGGCGGACAAGAGAAACAACAATTAGAAGGACAGGCAAAAAAAAAACGACGGGTCTTTCTTGGCTTTCTTTCATCGGTCAAGTCCCAGAAGTCACGCTGGCCGACCAATGCCTTGTGAGTGGATTTGGTAGACGGAAACTGAAAGAAGCGCGTCGTATATATATATATATATATACACACAAAATTTAGATAAAATACGATCGCATTCCCAACGAGGTAACACAGGATCTCCTAATGACAATGTAAACTTCATGATATCAAAGGTATCCTTGGCCTGAAGAGTAGCTTGAGGTCTACCCCTCGTTTGGATAAGTTACTGCTTCCGAGGTTCTGCTAGCTATGAAACATTTGTAGCCTGGACTTTATCTACTCCATTCCCCTTATTTTGAATGCTTATTCGCATATACAACACCGGTTACTAACCGTGAACTATAAAATTAGCCTTTTTCAGTTTATCGTACATCGATACGGTAAAAACTCACAACTAGTATTGTTCCTGAAAGTTGATTTTTATATTTTCTACTGATTTCTTGAAACTCACTAACTTCCTACACCTTGATCCTTGGATCTTACCTTTACGTGTGTGTGTGTGTGTGTGTGTGTGTGTGTGTGTGTGTGTGTGTGTGTGTGTGTGTGTGTGTATGCATGTATGTATGTATGTGCGTATGTATGCATGTATGTATGTACGTATGTATATATGTATGTATGTATGTATGTATGTATGTATGTATGTATGTATGTAAGTATGTATGTATGTATGTATGTATGTATGTGTGTGTGTGTATGTATGTATGTATGTATCTATGTTTGTATGTAGTGTATGTAGTGTATGTATGTATGTATGTATGTAGATGTGTGTGTATGTATGTATGTAGTGTATGTAGGTATGTATGTATGTATGTACGTATGTATGTATGTATGTAGTGTATTTATGTATGTAGTGTATGTATGTATGTATGTATGTATGTATATAGTGTATGTATGTATGTAGTGTATGTATGTATGTATGTATGTATGTATGTATGTATCTATGTATGTATGTACGTATGTATGTATGTATCTATGTATGTATGTATGTATGTATGTGTGTATGTATGTATGTATGTATGTGTGTGTATGTATGTATGTATGTATGTATGTATGTATGTATGTATGTATGTATGTACGTATGTATGTATGTATCTATGTATGTATGTATGTGTGTATGTATGTATGTATGTATGTGTGTGTATGTATGTATGTATGTATGTATGTATGTGTGTATGTATGTATGTATGTGTGTATGTATGTATGTATGTATGTATGTGTATGTATGTATGTATGTATGTATGTACCATTAAAAGTCAGGAGGCATGGGAGGTGAATATGTTTATTTAACTACTTGCCATCTTTAGAATAATGGCCGTTCCGCAACCTTCATCGTGCTATAATAATTTCAGTGTAGCATTACATAATGAAGGCTGCGAAGCGGCAATCATGCTAAGGATGACAAGTGGTAAAATAAATATATTCACCTCTCATAACTCCTGACGTTTTATGGCTTATATACTCCTCTACAAATAATCTCATCGATTAAATCTGGATTTCAGCTGCATAGGCGCACTGCATTATACTCCTCCATATTGGATTACTATGAGATCTGTTAGCCATATCCGCTAGAGGAGCTTTCCATGATAACCGCACGATTCTACGAATCCATATATTACACAATATATATATATATATATATATATATATGTGTGTGTGTGTGTGTGTGTGTGTGTGTGTGTGTGTGTGTGTGTGCGTGTACATACATACATACATACATACATACATACATACATAGCAAAGATTGTTTACAATGCTATCCGCAAGAACGACTGCCTTGATCTATACATCCATGGCATGTCAGAACCAACAGGTATCTACACCTTTAGAAACAAGGAATATTGGTGGAACATCCTAATAGGAAAAACTTCAATTCGGTACAAACATAACAAATCGTTGTTCCGTGGGACAGGGAACAAGTCAATCGAAAGTCCAGAAAAAAAAGAGAACATTTATGGCGAATTAATGCGGAATTTGCAGCTCTTGTATGCAGACTATGAATTCTCATTTTTACCTATCATCATAAATGCATTAGGTTATGTATCAACAAATTTCCACAAAATCCTAGAAGTAGTCGGTTTCATGGAAAAAGAGCAAAAGAAACTGACGCGGATTCTCAACATCCAATCTAGTAGTAACATAGTGAAGATTTGTAAGAAATTCCAAAGATTCTCCATTTGAGATTCTTTAGGTGAATAGATGCAGATACTTGGGTGTGTACATCGACAGCTCAACCAACACACCAACTCAACCACATATATACAAACACCGAGAACTCTCTCAACTCAAAAAGTTTTGTTGCTTTGTTACCAACAGGCTTGAACTCTCCCAAGAACTTAAATTAAACTCTAAGTAAAAACATACATGCATGTATATATGTACTAGTTTAAAAGCCATCCTATCGGGCAGCTTTTAAACTAGTATATAGCTTTTAAGCTACTGACCCCGAATGGGAAGATCTGCAGACAGATCTCAGACTTGTTTTGGAGAATTTGTTGCAATTGCTTCCCCAAGTGCCACATCCCAATAATGATCATATTCGTTGCAAACAATCATGTAAAAAAAATCGCCGAAAATAATCGCGGGATTTCGCAGTTAATTTCGATTATTCCCAAAATTTATTTCCAAGTTATAAAAATTGTTATCGTACAAAAAAATTCGCCGCAAAAAGTCTCGAAAAAAACTGCCGAAAATAATCGCAGTCATGAAAACTCGGAAATCCAAAATTTCAGGATCGCGAGTCCGGGTTTGGCCAGGAATGTTTTTAATTTACTCACAGAGTCGACCTTTAGATTATAAAAATTCTTATTGTACAAAACAATTCGTTGCAAAAAGTCATGTAAAAAAATCACCGAAAACAATCGCAGTAATGAAAACTTAGGAATCCAAAATTTCAGGATTGTGAGTCCAGATTTAATCTGGAATGTTTTTAATTTACTCACGGAGTCAGCCTGATTCCAAAATAGTATGATATGTTGGGCTACGGCCTCTAGGAGTAAAGTTGAAAAAGTGTGATTCACTGACATTCGCATTTATTATATAAGATATCGGAAGAAAGAGAGAGGGAAAGAAGGGGATGAGAGTATAAATAAGCTTGAGAAAAATCAGTTAATTGAAATTACAAATTATAGTCCAAATAGGTTAATTAAAGGGAATGAAAAGGAGTTATCTCCCTTATGAAAATTTTGAGGTTAAAATCTAAAATGGGAATTAATGAAATATTTGAAAGAACATATTATATTTAAGAAATACGTCACAGACTGGTGAATATTTT
>NC_142944.1:36695811-36705811 GCF_046866305.1 Octopus bimaculoides | reverse complement strand
AGTTGCCAAAGCATGGAACAAACTATCTGCATCAGTTGCTAGTTGCTGAGACATTGCATCCTTTAAAATCTCCATGCTTCCTGAAATTCGCCAACATTACACCTGATATATATATATATATATATATATATATATATATATATATATATATATATATATACACGATGGGCTTCTTTCAGTTTCCGTCTACTAAATCCACTCACAAGGCTTTGGTTGGCCCAAGGCTATAGTTGAAAACACCTGCTCAAGATATCACTCACGCAGTGGGACTGAACCCAGAACCATGTGGTTGCGAGGCAAACTTCTTACCACATAGCCATGCCTGCGGCTATAAATATTCAATACGTTTTTTTTAAAGATGGTAGGACTGATTTGCTGGAAATTTGGCTGCTATTTCTTGCAGGTTGATGTACCATATAGAAAATTTTATTAAATGAAACTAACCATGTTCGTTTTTTTCGAAATGTACAAACAGCAAATATCCTGTAACGATTAGCTTCCTAGATTCTGAGCCAGGATTTGAAACCAAATCTACATTTTTCTTCTTACCTGTTGTCCTTTGTTATTGCTCTTTGAAATTTATGAGAGTCAACTGTCGCTTTTAGTTAAGTTCTATTGTTCTATTGTTTAAGTTAACATCCATTTGGGTTCGGACAAGACAAGAGACGAAAAATCCTTCATTTAACTTGACCTAGTATAGTTAGAAAGTGATATAAATACGGTACCCAAAACCGATTCTACTCTTTTGCGGGGCACCTGCTCCAAAGGGCACATCTCTATTTTTCTCACTTCACTAATAACTTGTTACTGCGAGATTACACAATTTTCACCTTCTCTATTTGTCTAAATTCTTTTATTCTTTTCCCTCTCAAGTAGCCACTCACAGATGAACTTAATTACCTACAGAATGGATGACAGAACTGCAAATAACCTGTTACAACAACTCAAAGAAGTTGTATCTTACATTGTAACGTTAAAATAAAGGGCCATTGCAACTAAGAGTTTTCTTCCTCTCGTTTATTTGTTATATACGAACCGTTACAATCTTTGGGAAAGGCCAGCGACAGTGTGACTGTCCCTATTTTACAAAATAACTGTTCCAATACTTGTTTCCAACACAACTTCGACAAAAAAAAAAAAAAAAAAATGACGTTCGTTACAGAAATAAACCTCAAGAGCAAAAAATAGAGTTCTAGGGAAACTACTTGTGGTCTACATCGGTAAAAATGATTTAGTGAGATCATTTAATTTGGTTGTCTGTATTCTTGAGAGAAGAGAATCTTTATTAGAATTCCGATATTTTTTCCAATGATATATGAAATTAACCAAATTCATTGAAGAAAAATTTCTGTTTAATGGATAATGATCAATAAAGAAGGCGTATCATTATTTAAAATGAAGTAATTTTGGTCAAAAGTCAGACCACAAGTCTAATGAGCTGAATTTTAAACATATTTCATAGTCAAAGGGAGATAATTCGATTAGCCATAGTCCTCTCACCATCAACAACATGGAGACGTTTTATTTAACAGAGTTTGTTTTCGATTACTCTTCGTGGCGTTAATGGTTCGCATGTCTCACCACTGCTGCATTATGTCAACGTCCAAGATACTTAATTGTTTTATGGAACTAAACCATAACCTGAATGGTCAAAGCATAGCACTGATTCAACGAATAATTCTAATACAGCTACGATAACGTAGACACAGTATTTATGACATATTCACATTCCCAGACGCACAGACGCTCGAAAACATCTCCAAACATGCACATACATATGCAAGTAAATACATATAGCTGGCCAGACACTGACAAATCCCACATATGAACACAGTAGCTTAAGGCATCCGGCATCATAAGTACCTCTGATCTAAGGGAGATTACTCTCCTCCATTTAATTGCCATTCAAAACCCAACTCACTGGGCTTTGACCATCCACAAAATAGCTTATCATACAGTGTTCATTCATTATTTTTCTCCCTTAACCCTTTAGCACTCAGAATATTCTGTCAAATGTAGTATTTATTTATTCACATTGTTTTGAAGTAACCATGCATTATCACGGTGGTGTTCCAGCATGACCGCCGCCGCATGGCTGAAACGAGTAAAAGAGTACATAATAGCTTTGAGATTTTTATGATGTGAGTGTTTATTTTTAGAATGACATTGTAGGTTAGGTATGAGAGGCCAGATCTGGCCACTTTGAACATAAAATAAGTAAAATATTTGGGCCAGTTATGGCCGATTTAAATGATAAAGGGTTAATATTTTCGTAACTTTCTTCTTGTGTTGAAAACGTCTATCCGAACTTCTAGAAGAATGGGAGTCCTAGCTTCCTATCTTTTTATTCCATCTTTACCCAGATTATTGAAAATTAGCTTCTCCGCAATCGACATGAGCACACATTTACTCTTAGACACATAATCACGGTAACACATTCACACCTACGCTCTCACACCCACACATATATACAGGGGTACTCATTTGTACAGACATACACTCATTCACAAGCACATACTCTCACACACATACATACTTATCTATATATTGTAATGCTGATGAGAAATATTGAGCCAGAAACATATACCACAACCGTCCTCTTATCTCCAACCAATCCTATACTTTTCTTTAATGGCATGTCATCTTACGAAAATTTCTCATTTAATCTGTTATTACCTCCCCTCCTCCAGGGGAGTTGGTCAAAATTGCTATGCTTTAGAGCAGAGTTTTTCAAACTGTGGTCCGCAAGGACAAGACAGGGGTCCGTGGACAGTAAATACTTTTTATGGGCAATTTGATTTTATACATGTTTTTTAATCGAAATCTTTTAATTGACAATAAACCTATTTGTTAAATACTGTTGAATAAATAAATGCAAAAATATGTTATTTTAAGCAAATATTTATGTATAAATTTCATAAGCGTTTATAAGGGGTCCCTAAGGTAAAGCCTGAAATATAAAGGGGTCCGCAAGTCAAACAGTTTGAAAACCCCTGCTCTAGAGGCAGAGATGATTTTAATAGTGTGTGTGTGTGTGTGTGTTTGTTTGAGTGTGTGCGCGCGCGTGTATATGCGTGCGTGCGCGTTTCTTCTCGTTAGGTGTCCAAGAATAATGTCCTGCAACGTTTTTAGCAGATGTTCAGCATCATAACACATTCTGTGACCCCTTTAACAAGTCTCTATCCCACGTGTCTTATCATCATTAGTTTTGCTCCTACCAATACAACCACTTTAAAACAATATATTATTGAATAAATGCAGGGAACTGCTAACATAGTGGGGGACCGGCTGGTGAAATTTCCTATGAGGATATTAGAATAGAAGGATCTGTACAGTTTAGCCAAACTGAACAGATCCGAATAAAATCTTCAGGAAAGTTTCTTTGTACACGATTGAACAAATCTATTCTCAAAATCATTTCAGTCGTGACCTCTCAGACATCTACGATTGCATTATACAATGCATGCTTTCCTTGCATAAGACAATGAAATGTAAGTCGAAAGAGATTTAGCTATTATTTCTAGTGGGCCGAACGACCATATACAAAGCTCATATTTATTCGTTTTTAATTGGGGTAGCCTTCGACATTTTCTGTCCAAAGGGTTTTTAAATCCAATATTTACGCACTGTTATTCATGGCTTTGTCTACTTCAAGTTCAAATGTTTAAAACGAATTATTTCCTTCCCTCGAGATTTCTAAATTCTTATGATAAACAATTTCCGTGTTAGTTTATCCATTTTGGTAGATGGCAAATTGAAACTTCGTGGAGTATGGCAATGACCGATTAAATACATGCAAAGTAACAGCAGATGGTTGATATAGCTGAATGTCATAGTGACAAATACTATATATGATAAACATTACTGAGATAAAAAAAACAACAACAACAAAAAAAAAACATTTTTTAACCCGCAAATTCATCATCCAGGAATGAGTTCCCTCGCGTCAGCAGCAGTTCGTGTTGTTTTATCCGCCTCCTCCTCTTTGAGGACACTTTCCCAAGCTTTGGAGATGGAAGAGTAATCCAGGATTTTTGTGTTGGTGTTTACCCCCGATAACCCTCAGAGGACTGCCCCGCTATTGGAGTTTTCATTTATCTATTTCTCTACTTTATATTATATATCCTCTGTTATATCCTTTAAAATGATAGTATCTCCCCTTGATTGATGTTAACCCCACATATTTTTGTAATGTTTTTGGTGCTGTAACTCGTTCTTCGATATTGCCCTCCATGTCTTGGGCCCTTGTGGCCAATAAAAGAAATCATCATCATCATCATCATCATCATCATTATTGGCGAGCTGACAGAATCGTTAACGCACTGGACGAAATGCTTAGCAGCATTTCCCTCGTCGCTACGTTCTGAGTTAAAATTCCACCACTGAGGTCGACTTTGCTTTTCATCTTTTCGTGGTCGATAAATTAAGAACCAGCGAAACACTGGAGTGGATGTAATCGACACCCCACTCCCCCAAAATGGCTGCCCTTGTGGCAAAATTTGAAACCATTATTATTATTATTATTATTATTATTATTATTATTATTATTATTATTATTATTATTATTCAGTCTTTACGATCCAAGTTCAAGTTCCGCCAAGATCAACCCTGCCTCTCATTCCTTCGGGGTCGATAAAATAAGTATCATTTGTATATCGGAGTCGATGTAATGCACTAGCCACTTCACACCAAATTTCCGGTCTTGTGCCTTTTAATAAAAAGGACAATTCTCCACAATTATTATTAAGGCAGCGAGCTGGCAGAATCGTTAACACGCCGGACAAAATATTTGGCAAAATTTCGTCCGTTCTGAGTTCAACTTTCGCTGAGGTGAACTCTGACTTTAGGATCAATAAAATAAGTACGAGTCAATTACTTGGATCGACGCAATAGACTAACCCACTCCTAATGGATCGTTAAAGGCGGCGAGTAGACGAAATTGTCGGACAAAATGCCGAGTAGTATTTTTTCCGGCTCTTTATGTTCTAAGTGCAAATTCCGCCGAGGTCAACATTGCCTTTCATCCTCTCGAGATCGATAAAATAAAATATCAGTCACGTAATGGAGTGACATAAGCGACCTGCCCCGACCCCCTTCGTTTTAAAATTGCTGGCCCCATACCAAAATTTGAAACCATTTCTATGGATGGAAGGATGTCTTGTAATAACCGGAAATAATTCACCAGGTCTAGTGTGTTGTGTGGATGCATGTAGAAAGTTCTTTGAATGAACCAAATACTGAAATATTAATGTCATATTAGTTATTACAGCGCATTTATAGGTGAAAAGAAATTAGTTGTAAAAAGTTTAAACGTAGATGATGTTGCTTAACTTAAATTCAAAATTGTTTATGGAAGGGTTTGGAATCTACACACCCACTCGCAGACATCAAGTTACTCAAAAGTTACCCCCCTTAGATCAAATTTCATTTTTGGTCATTGTGCTGTAAATTTGGGTTGCAATTTTTATCTCTGAAATTCGCTTCTTGCTGCTTCTTCCAGTGTTTTTATTTTTAATTTTTAATTTTTAATCCCCTCCCACACATCCGTTTGATTTAACTTACTTAAATTCCCCCGTGTTTATCTACATAGAAAATGTCCTCTTCAATGATTCAGGATTCTGCTATCAGTCACTAAACGATTTCTTTCAGTCTCAATTATTATTTTTTTGTCTTATTTTCTCAGCCTCGTTCGCTGTCATTTCTGAGTCCAGACCGAGATTTATATTATAATTTCATTCACGGTTAGTATAATTTATAAGAATAAAAATTAACCCTAGTACTTGACTGGCATTTTATTTTAATTTATCGAATCCGGAAAGGATCACGGGTAAAGTTGAATTCGGTAGTGTTTGAACTCATAACCGAAACTATTAACCAAAGCTCTAAAAATTGTAACTGCTTACTTCCTAGTCGAGCTTTTACTCTTTATCATTCTCGCTTTTAAACGACAGGATGTGAATTAAAGGGTCACATATAGGTTCAACCGTTAGCCTCGTTGTTGCCGTTTGACGATCTACCTCTCTGTCCTGTCAATATTACATTGTTCTCCCGTATTTGCTCAAACAAAACAATTTTAGACAACGACTAGAATTGTTTTTTTCCTCACTACATATCCTTTTTAATGTTTCACATAATAAATATAATGTAACAAGCGTTTTTTTTATTTATTATAAATCTATCCATGCACATACTCTCTTTGCACTATCAGTGATACTCTCTCTCTCTCTCTCCCTCTCTCCTTGTCACACATACACACATATCCTCTCTCAGTCACTCTGACACTTCTAAATCACAATAAGAGACACTTATATTTTCCACTTTATGAGTTTCTACAGATATAAAATATACATAAAATAACTTTAGTACTTTTGTAAATAGAAAAAAAATGTGCTCTCACCCTGCTTCTCTCACTCTCTCTCTTTCTCTCTCTCTATTTCTCCAACACACACACTCTCTGTGTGCTTCTCTCACTCTCTCTCTCTCTCTCTCTCTTCCTCTGTCTGTATCCATCCATTTATAGATATATATGTATATAGAGATAGATAGATAGATAGGTAGATAGATAGATAGGCGTGGTTGTGTGGTAAGGGATATGCTTCCCAAGCACATGGCTCTGGGTTCAATTCTCCTACATGGTACCATGGGCAAGTGCCTTCTGATATAGCTTTGGGCTCATCTAAATCTTTTGCTGTACCAGACTCCATTGCCTGCTCTGACATGGTTTTTATGGATGGCTGCCCTTACTAATATCAACCACTTTACAGAGTGTGCTGGGTACTTTTTATGTAGCACTAGCACTAGATGTTTTCATGTGGCACCATCACCTGTACATTTTACATGACACCATCACCAATACAATTTTTTGTGACACCAGTGCTGTTATTAATCCTGATGTGATGGATAGGTCTTCTTGAGTACAATTGGTGCCAGATATCTCAGTTCTTTGTTATCTCCTTTGTTAGGTTCATTGTCTTGAGATCAACCTTCAGTCTTGAGATCAACCTTTCACAAGTTTCATTCACTTTAAGTGATCAACACTTCTGTGTGTACCACATGGCCAAACCAGTGCAGTCTTCTCTTTGCACACTGCATCTTACTCCTCTTATGCCTAGCTTTTCTCTCAATACACTAGCGCCCTGTCACACATATACATGGACATTGCACATCCAGCACTGCATACTAGTTTCATTCCTCCATAATTTTTGTATCTCCTCTGCATTAGAGTGTGACAAAGACACAGAAAGACAGAAACAGTTGTCTTGCCACAACAGAAGGGGCATTAGAGGAGATGATCCAGTATCAAATGCATTCATGTAGCATTGCTGTTTGTATACATGCATTACAATCTTCTTTTCACTTGCAGAGAGAGAGACCTTTGGTTGCCAACAGAGGCAGAAGCTCTCTGAATTTTCTCCATCCTGTTCTTATTCTAGTGATTACACTTTCTGTAAATCCTCCCACATTGCTAATTAGGTCTCTCAGGAGCCAGAAATTATTCTCTACCTCTAAAGAGCTTGTGGGGCATTTGAAAAAATCAGTTTCTTGAGTATCTGTAGTTTTTATGGCTCCTGTGCATCTTCCACATTACTTTCTCTGGAAACCTTCCTGCTATTCCTCAGCACCTCTTATATGTCCATAGCTTGCATTGGATACACCATATGAAATTCCTGCCTTCACCTTCAAGCAGGGTCATTTACCTGATGGAGGTATGGTCCTGCCTATTTTCTTGCTTACTAGAACCTTAGCTTTTGCTAAGTTAACCTTAAGGCTCTTTGATTCCAGATTTTGCTTCCACACCTGGAATTTCTTTTCTAGTTTTGTTATAGAATCTGCAATGAGAGCTAGATCATCAGCATATAGCAGTTCCTGGTAGCAGCCATTCTTGAACTTCTCTGTTATGGTCTGGAAGATCATCATCATCATCATTTAACGTCCGCTTTCCATGCTAGCATGGGTTGGCCGATTTGACTGAGGACTGGTGAAACCAGATGGCTACACCAGGCTCCAATCTGATTTGGCAGAGTTTCTACAGCTGGATGTCCTTCCTAATGCCAACCACTCAGAGTGTAGTGGGTGCTTTTATGTGTCACCCGCACGAAGGCCAGTCAGGCGGTACTGGCAACGGCCACGCTCAAAAATGGTGTATTTTATGTGCCACCCGCACAGGGACCAGTCCAGGGGAAGATGATGATGAATAGGAAGGAACTGAGAACTGAACCTGATAAACACCTACCCGTACCCTAAATTCATCATATACTCGTGGTTATCTCTCACCTTACTGACAGAACCCCTGTACATGGTCCGTACTTGATATCACAAGTCATTCATCTACTCCTAGCTTCCAGGGAGCCCACCAAATCACACAAGTGGGGTACTCTATCAAAAGCTTTCTCTAAGTCACCAAATGCCAAGTATAATGGTTTACTCTTAGCCAAATACTTCTCCTACAGTTGTCTGACTATAAAGATAGTGTCAGTAGTGCTTCTCCCCAGCACAAAGCGAACATGCATTTTATCTAATCTGATTCTGTTCCTAATCAATTGGGCTATAATTCTAACTTTTATGACCTGGTCCAGCAATTTGATGGTCTTTGTAATTACTTCTGTTACCTGAGTGACCAAGTCAGTAGCTGGGGGTGGGTGCACTGAAAGTGTAGCTGCTAGAAACCTGGGCAAAGTTCAGAGAGCTCTTACCTCTGCTGGTGACAAAGAATCTCTCTCTCAGAGTAAAAGGCAGACTGTATGATGCATGTGTACGAACAGCCATGTTTCATGGCAGTGAAACATGGGCCGTGACTGCTGAAGACATGCGTAGGCTCACAAGGAATGAAGCCAGTATGCTCCGCTGGATGTGTAATGTCAGTGTGCATACTTGACAGAGTGTAAGTACCTTGAGAGAAAAGTTGGACCTAAGAAGCATCAGATGTGGTGTGCAAGAGAGATGACTGCACTGGTATAGTCATGTGGCGAGAATGGATGAGGATAGCTGTGTGAAAAAGTGCCACACTCTAGTGGTTGAGGGAACCTGTGGAAGAGGTAGACCCAGGAAGACTGGGATGAGGTGGTGAAGCACGACCTTCGAACATTAGGCCTCACCAAGGCAATGACTAGTGACCAAGACCTTTGGAAATATTCTTTGCTTGAGAAGACCCAGCAAGCCAAGTGAGACCATAACCCGTGGCCTATGCCAGGGGTGTAACCAGCCCACTTATGTGTACTTTTCCTTCATTAGACACTAAACTCTGCTTGAGAAGACCTGTTGAGGCAAGTGAAATCGAAATCAAAATCAAGTTCAATGACTGGCATCCATGCTAGTGAAGCACTAAAAGCACCATCTGAGTGTGATCATTGCCAGAGCAACTGACTGGCTTCTAAGCCGGTGGCATGTAAAAAGCACCATTTGAGTGTGATCTTACCAGTATCGCCTTATTGGCACTTGTGCTGGTGGTACAAGAAAAAATATTTGAGCGAGGTCGTTGTCAGTGCCGCTGGACTGGCTCCTGTGTAGGTGGCACGTAAAAAACACCATTTGAGTGTGGCTGTTGCCAGTACCACCTGACTGGACCTCGTGCCAGTGGCACGTAAAAATGCCAACTACACGATTGGAGTGGTTGGCGTTAGGAAGGGCATCCAGCTGTAGAAACTCTGCCAGATCAGATTGGAGCCTGGTGCAGCCATCTGGTTCGCCAGTCCTCAGTCAAATCATTCACCCCATGCAAGCATGGAAAGCGGACGTTAAACGATGATGATGATGATGATTATATATATATATATATATATATATATGGATATATATATATATGTGTGTGTGTGTGTGCAGGAATATAAATATACATGCATATAAATATTGATATATATATATATATATTCATGCATATATATGTATGCATATATATTAATGTATATATATATATATATATATATATATATATATATATATATATATATATATATATATATATATATATATATATATGTATATATACATGTCATCATCATCA
>NC_142944.1:36683311-36690811 GCF_046866305.1 Octopus bimaculoides | reverse complement strand
CTGTATCCAGACGCCTTATAACAGCAATGAATATTTGCATCTGCTTGGCAGACAGAGTAACTGGCTATCTATCAGAACCATTCCAAATCATGTACCCAGTCTGTCAAAGACATCCTCTCTCATCTCTTGCGTATATAATATCTCTCAAAGTACAAGTGTGAAAACTACAGTTTAAGGGACATCCTGCTCCAAATAGAACACAAGAGAATCAAGTTTGCATATACAGATGATACCATCATAATGATGTTAGACATCATGGAGGTTGTGATGATCAGTACCATTCTAAAGGATTACTAGTCTTTGTTGAGGATAAAGATTAAGCTAGATAAGTTGGTGGATTTACAGCTTGGTTCCTAGAAAGGCAAGTCCATACTGTTGAACAGCATTATAGTGTGCTTGATAGATGGTTCGATTTAGTTGATTGGGGATGGTCTGAACTAGACCTCCAGATAGATAGGAACTAGGAGAGGCCACAAGCAGGTAAGTCAGTCTCACTCAGAAATGGGTTGATTGGCAGAAAGTTATTTCTGAAAAGTTGGGAAGAATTGGCAAATTCATACATTGCCCTGTCATATATTACTACTTGACCTAGTGCTTTGCTCTAGTTTTTGTTATAGTAGATGAGAGCATCTGCTCTTTAGTGTTTTTGCTTTTTATGGAAGGGATGTTCCACTAGTCAGGCAGTCTTTCTGCTGCCAGTATCCTATGCACAGAGGACTTGGTATCCTGTAACAGCTGATATGCAGACATGCACTGAGACTACAGATGAAAGATATTCCTAGACAGTGAATGGATGAGGTTATCTTTTGTCAAGCATGCATTTCCACAGCTTATTTCATCAATAAGACTGTTGTCCTGGGTCAAATGAATACTAAGACCAGGTGCCTAACATCTAGAATGCTAGTCTGAAACTCATAACCCTCTACCAATCAGGCAATAGGGATCCCTAGAGCTTCTATGTTGGTGTTCTGCAGAGGACTATAACGGTGAGGAAGAGCCTACATTTCTGAGGAAACTAGGTGTCAACAGGAGTCAACTATCTTGTCTGTTTTTGGAGAACTTTTAGCACAGAATAACCTTGATAGATTCTAAATAATTAGCAATGTCACCGGGAGTTTGAGACAATTCTACACACACACACAGAAGTACCAACAACTGGGATCTGTTTAAGATATATGTTGAATGATGAAACCATTTTGCATACACTCATTCACTGTCCAAACATTACAGCTTTGTGGAGTTTTGTTGTTGGAGAGTTGTTCTGGCAAATAAAGTAGATCCAGTTACCTGTCATGATCAATGTGTACATCACCTTGCCACCTATCTTTAGATGTGGGTGGAAAACTTCACATTATCAAAAGGATCATTTAAGCTCACTGGGTGGCTTCGTGCACTGTCTAAAAGGAATAATATTTTGTTGAAAACATGTCTGGCACTGTACCTTTCTACAGTTGATTAAAAAAAGTTTGTAAACTAGTCTTGCAAAAGGCTCATGGTCATCTATGCCTTCTTATTTGAATGTCAAATCACAGGTAAATTAAACTTAGCATAAATATTGTATGCTCTTGGGTGTTGGGAGTGATATTCAAACAGGGACATTGATTTTGTATTACCTTCAGCATTTCCTGTCAAAAAACACAAAACATTTTTTAGAAGTTTTAAAACCTCCTGTTGATCTTTCTCCACTAAAAGTCCCAGATGACATGTGCTTGGTGAAGCTTAGTTTTATCAACACTATAATATTTATTATGGTATATATCTTTGTTAAAGCAATTATTTCGTTTAACTCTTCATGGTAATTAATAGCTGCCTTTATATAAGTACTGGCAGTTTCACTAATCATTTTAATGAGCAAAATAATGTGCTTTTTCAAAAGTTTCAAACCAGCATTTGTCTTCAAAGGTAAAAAAAAAATTGTTTTGCATCAGAAGTTGCAACTGGCAACTTTTACTTGAATGACATTGTATTTATTTGCACATTACATCCAATCTGATCCAAGCACACTCAGAAGCCTATCCATTCTAACCATTATTTCTGATCTATAAAAGATTAGCAGCCAGGCGTTGAATGGAGAAAACTTAAACACTTGGCCTAATTTGTCATTATTGTTATATATTGTTCCCATTGTAGATGTTAGCAGAATTAAATGATGTTGCACTTAGTAGTGTTGAATAAAATATACTCATATATAGACACAGGTATGGGAAACCTTTTGCAGTGGAAATAGTCTGGGACGAATATTTCCCTTGTAGAAAATGTGTGAAAACACATTGAATTGTAAAAAACATCATTTGATTGTAAGATGCGTGTGTTTTTGTGTTCTTTCCCATTGTCAGCATGAACACTAATTCTAGCTTGATCAAGCTCTACTTACATCAGCAAAGAGTACTATAAATTGTTCTAATATAAAATGAATTATTCTTTTTTGGGTTGTCAATGGTAGATTCAAAGTTCATAGTTGATGGTATGAAAGAAAGGTGGTAAGTTTTGTGTCTTTATGGTTCAGCGACATCAATCACAACCCAATGTGTTTTTCATCCATGACTTCCAGGAGGAGCATTTTCTCCAGAGACTATTCTGCAGCAAAAAGTCTTTCTATATCCAAATTTTAAATACTTTACATGAATATAGTTTGTTTAATGCCGCTTTATGCAACTGTATGTATGTATGTATGTATGTATTCTCATGCATATAGTTACATATCTAGACATGCTCGTATATATTTAAATGATAAACTTCTGTATGTATGTATGTCATTGTTCAGTTTTATTTCAAGATTTTTTGCTAATAGAGAAAGAGCTGGTTTCTAACCTAGATTTAATGCTCCTTCATTGGGATTTCAACAGCAACAACAGGGTATTTATGTTTGTATGTATGTATGTATATATGCAGATTTATATGCTTTGCTTTATGTATGTATCGTCATGCATATAGTTGCATATCTAGACATGCTCATATATATTTAAATGATAAATTTCTGGAAAGTTTTACAGATTTTTACAGTTCCAGTGATGAATTGGATCTGTAGTTTTCGAATTAGCGTTTTGCTTTCTGGTTTTGAAAAGCCTAATTTCTCAAGATTGGTATTTAGGCAATGTGTTACATACCCCAGGACCTGAACTTGTAATCAGGTATAAACCTGAACTTGTAATCTGGACAGAGTAACTGCAGATTTCTCAATAGTTCAGCGTAGGTATTCTCTTTTTCATTGATCTTCAGCTTTATGTTAACATCTGCTGGGCAGCTGATTTCCACAAACTGTACACAGTTTCTCTTCTCTATTGTAAATCATTATATCAAGTCTATTGTGTTTACATTTTATTAAGGTCTTCACTGAAACTTTCCACCAGTATTCCTTTTTTATTATGAGTGGCTATGGCTTCTACCATACTGTGGTTCTTATTTCCTTGTCCTTGGGGTTATCCTTCTGATGGATTTCATAATAGAGTGTTCTAGCTACAACATCATGTCTCATTGGTAGATAATACTGTGATGACATTTTCAGACAACTGCTTATGATGTGGGTGATATCTTCAATGTTAACTCCACAAGGTCTGCATTTGTTATCACATTTTACTGCTTTTCCTGCATCTCTATCCCTTTGGTGCATCAGGTACTTGGTTGATATTTCCTGTTTCTAGATTGCAAATGCATACCCTTCAAAGTGGAAGGTAGTAATCTGGCTATTGATTGGTCCTTGATAAACTGCTTTGATGGTCAATGTTACAATCATCTCGGAGCTTTCTACTAACATATCCATACATCGTCTTCTGCTCGTATAGGCTCGTCCTTTCATCTGATGATACATTGCGGTAAAGTTGTGGGACTTCTTTGGGCATGTATTTTTGGTTATCAGACAAAGAATGTTGCTCAAGGAGCTGCCTGCCATGTTTTATGATGTTATCAGCCTCATGTATGCAAACTTGGTCAAGAGATGCACTTCGACACTTGGTGGTTAAAAGATGTTGCTGAAGGGATATGGTACGACATTCAAAGGCAGTTTGGATCGATGTTAAGCCTCTGCCGCCTTGTTTTTGTTTTAGGTAGAGGCAGTCTAATATTGATGTGGAAATTATGTGTGCTGGTTAGTATTTTTCAAGTTTTCACATCAATGGCTCGGATCTCATCAAGCGTCTAATCAAGCAGCCCAAATGTTGATATGAGTATTGGCACTGCAAACACATTGTGGGCCACTGTTTTATTGAATGCAGAGAGTTCTGAGGTCCATATTGTTTTTATTCGGCTGTGATATTCTTTAGCAACACGTGTTTTGCTACAGGTGCCACTGTAAGATATGTTTTCATCCGCCCCTAGATACCTGTTATGTATGTATGTGTGTATGTGTGTATGTATGTATGTATGTATGTATGTATGTATGTATGTATGTATGTGTATATATGTATGTATGTATGTGTGTGTGTATGTATGTATGTATGCATGTATGTGTGCATGTATGTATATATGCATTTATGTATGTATGTATGTATGTATGTATGTGTGCATGTATGTATATATGCATTTATGTATGTATGTATGTATGTATATATGCATTTATGTATGTATGTGTATGTGTATGTTTGTATATATGTATGTGTGTGTATACATACACACATACTCACATGTATATACATATGAATGTGTATGTATATATGTATGTATATATATGGGAGAATTTATGAAAAATACAACAGACGAGGACAGGTGGTGTAAACAACAAAAGGATGTATTAGTTTAATGCTCGGGAATACAGAAAGTCTTTAACGTTTTGAGCTACGCTCTTCAACAGAAAGAAATAAGGAGAAAAACACGGAGGAAAAAAATTGAATGCTTTGGTCGCGGACGTTAAACGACGATGATATACATACGTATATATATATATATATATATATATATATATATATATATATGTATATATATATATATATATATATATATATATATATATATATATATACATACATATATATATACGTACACATTGATATATATATATATATACATATGAGTATGTGTGTATGTATACACACACACTCACATACACACATACATACATGTATTGTTTTTACATCCATATATATATATATATATATATATATGTGTGTGTGTGTGTGTGTGTGTTTATGTCTGTCTTTGTCCTCCACCACTACTTGACAACTGGTGTTGGTGTGTTTATGTTCACATAACTTAGTGGTTTGGCAAAAGTGACTGATAGAATAAGCGAAACCCTTCAAGGTAGTGCTCCAGCATGGCTGCAATGTGATGACTGAAGCAAGTAACAATAAAAGAATAAAAGACTTGGTGTTAATGTTTATTTATATCTGCTGTAGACATATGTCCAGTCATTATACAGTTTGCCATGTAAAAGTCATTGTTGTTGTTGTTGTTGTTGGCACTCCGTCGCTTACGATGTCAAGGGTTCCAGTTGATCTGATCAACGAAACAGCCTGCTCGGGAAATTAACGTGCAAGTGGCTGAGCACTCCACACACACGTGTACCCTTAACGTAGTTCTCGGGGGATATTCAGCGTGACACAGTGTGACAAGGCTGACCCTTTCAATTACAGGCACAACAGAAACAGGAAGTAAGAGTGAGAGAAAGTTGTGGTGAAAGAGTACAGCAGGGTTCGCCACCATCCCCTGCTGGAGCCTCGTGGAGCTTTAGGTGTTTTTGCTCAATAAACACTCACAATGCCTGGTTTGGGAATCGAAACCGCGATCCTATGCTTTTGTTGTTGTTGTTGTTGTGGCGGTAGTGGTGGTCGTGGTGGTGGTAGTGGTGGTGGTGGTGGTGGTGATTGTTGCTTTTGTTGTTGTTGTGGTGGTGATGATGGTGGTGATGATGATGGTGGTGGTGGTGGTGGTGGTGATTGTTGCTTTTGTTGTTGTTGTTGTGGCGGTAGTGGTGGTGGTGGTGGTGGTGGTGGTGGTGGTGGTGGTGGTGGTGAGGGTAGTGATAATAATAATGATAGCAGAGGTAGCAGCAATAGTTGTTGTTGTTGTTGTTGTTGCTGTTGTTGTTGCTGTTGTTGCTGTTGCTGTGGTTGTTGTGGTTGTAGCTGTGATGGTAGTGGTTATTGCTGTGGTGGTGATGGTGGTGATGATGATGACGTTGCATGGTGATAGTGACAAGTATAAATGATGAAAAATTATAGCTAACATCTCACAGCCAATGTCATATGCTTGGTCATGTTAAAACTATAATGTACTGCAATAAAAGTGTACATTCTGAATGTAATTTTAAACTTTACTACCCACCAAGGATTATACTGAAAATATATAAAAGCTCAGAAATTTTATTGACTGACAAATATTTGGTTCAGACTGAAATCATAAAACATGAATAGATCTTTAGGTTAAAAATATACACATATTCTTCAGTGAGAAAGAAAAATGTTCAAAAACAATATTAAATAGCAGTTACTTAGGAATTTAAATGCTGTTAAATCATGCCAGTGGCACCCATATTACCACAGATGACAAGTCACAGATCAAAGGTCATAGGTCACAGGTCACATGGGTCCCTTCACTGACAGCAAAATTTTCCCTTCAAAACAATAAATATAAAATTGTTGAAACCAACTTTGTATTTTATGACAATCAAAAATGTTGATTTAAATATAAATATCCGGTGAATGCAGCTTAATATTGGTTTTTAACGATGGAACTTCAGGTAGATAAAGCTATTAATAATAGCATGTAAATACTGGGTAAGAAAAAAAATATGGCTAGAAAATGTCTAAGACTAAATAAAGTGCATAATATTATTTTGAAATTATTTAGTTCCAGTGTGATGTATATGTATATCTGTATGAATTAAGCGTATAATTTTTATTGTATGGTTGCAACCTGAAACTTTTGAGGCCTGGAGTCTGATAGAAAATAAGTTATTTATTACAGACATTTTTCAGAACACTCTGAATAAGCCATTACTTTTAGTTGTTTAATAGTTACGACTTAACATCAGCTTTTAAAAGTTTTATTATGTATAATAAAATGAAGTTTAAAATTGCTTTAAAACAGAGGTGAGCACACAAATTATGCTTTGTAACAAAGGTATACATATGCATTAGTGTAGTGGTGCATTAAAAAATAACCAAGTTATTTAAATATTCTGGTATTTTCTGACTCATATCAAAAACTTGTAAAACACACCTGTGATCCATACACAGCATACAGGTATGTCACAGTACATTGACTTAAAATAGGTGAGTTAAAATGTTGCAAACATAAACGCAGTGAGGTGGCAGAATTGTTAACACATCAGACAAAATACTTAATGGCATTTCTTCTGGTTTTTACATTCCAAGTTCAAAAGTTACTAAGATCGACTTTGTTTCTCATCCTCTCATTGTCAGTAAAATAAGTACCAGAGCATTGGAGTTGACGTAATTGACTGCCTGCTCCACTAAAATTAGTAGCTTGGTACCAAAATTTGAAACACTATGCTGGAACACTATATAAGATGGCAGGGTTGTAGAAATAGTTGAACACCAAACTATT
>NC_142944.1:36655811-36680811 GCF_046866305.1 Octopus bimaculoides | reverse complement strand
GTGATAAGACAACATCAGCAAGAAGATTTCGAAAATTACAGGAAAGAAAAGCTCCTAAGAAATGTTCAAGAATGGGAAAGCCTCAAGAAGTGCAAAAGGGGGATAGCACTCAACAGTCAGAAGTGATAATGTTGAAGTACAAGGATGGCACTGAAGTGAATGGAAATGAGGAAATGAAGGGGATTTGCCAAACCTACTACATCAATCTCTTTAAGTCTACTCTGGCAGTGGCCCTTCCATCGTCACACAGAGTGCAAGAAGTACTATCTATTTTAGTCAGTGAGATTGAAAATGCCTTGAAGCTGATGAAAAAGGGCAAAGCACTGGGCAATGACTGTATAACATTTGAAATGCTGCAGGCCAGCAGAGAATATTTGTGGCAAATGCTTGCTCTATGTTTCAACTGCTCTATGTATCCCCTCTCAATCAAAGAGTTGAGCACCATCCTGTTGTACAAGAAGGGTGATCAGGAAGATCTCAGAGACTATTGCCCAATATGCCCCCTGACTCACATATACTAGCTGTTTACAAAGATAATTGTATGCTGATTATTGTAACAGCTTGATGAACAGCCAAGAGAACAGGCAGACTTTAGAAAGAACTTCAGCATGACGAATCACATATTAACTCTGATGCAGTTGTTGGAGCAAGCAAAGGAGTACTAATTGCCTCTGTGTGTTGTGTTTGTTCACCACAAAAATGCCTTTGACAGTGGCAAGATTAGTGCTGTGCTACAGTCCCTCGAGAAGCAAGGTGTTGTAGAGTAGTAGTTGAACTTCTTTAGGGAGGTAAATTCAGGATGCACTACAGACATGGCCTTGTTAGCATCACTTATGCATGCCTCAGTCAAGAAGGGAGCCAAACAAGGAGATACCATCTCTCCAAAGCTCTTCAAGGCATGTCTTAAAATGGTCATTAGAAATATTGGCAGGGATGGTAGCATGCGAATCAAGGAGGTGCTGTTCACCCACCTCTGGTTCACAGATAACATTTCACTAATCACAGAAAGTACCAGACAGTTACAGACCATTCTGTATGAGCTGGACACCAGAGGATCTGTTGTTGAACTGAGGATCAATCATGTAAAGAGAAAGTGCAAGCAGTCCAAAGATGTGACATCTAGTCATGTAGTTGTTGGAATGGATGAAATCGAGGCGGTGGAAAGTTAAGCATATCTTGACCAAGCTGTAACTATAGAATGTGACATGAATGAGCTCTCATGCAGAATAAGCTCAGGCTGGAGAGCATTCAACTCAGTGGAGGATGTGCTGAACGTGATCCTTGACAAAGCCATGCACACAAACCTCTTCAACAGCATGTATAATGTTCTATGCAAGTGAAACATGAATGACAACAGAGAGGGAGGAATGGCAGTTAATAACGGTGCAAAAAGCCATGGATAGGTCAATGTTGGAAATCTCCTTTTGAGATCACATCTGAAAAAGAGTAGATCAGGGAACAAACTGGAGGGAAGGATGTCATCACTGAATACTGTCCGAACAATCTCAGGTGGGTTGGACATGATGCATAGTGCATTGATAACTGGTAGATCTGTGCAGTTGTCAAAAGGTACCTACTTGAGTGGAAATGACCACTTAAAAGGCCTCCACTCAGATGGATTGACGTTATAAAGAGAATAATGCGACTGCAATGGAGAAGGAGGGCATGATGAAAAATGGAATGAATGAGATGCTGTGGTTAGCAGTTTGGTTGGTCATGGTCAAGATAATGATGTGCGTGTGTTTGTGTGTGTGTTTGTGTGTGCATGTACACACACACACACACATATACACATATACATATATAACACCCCACACAACCAGAGGAATGTTGCTTCCACAAAAATTCCCGAATGCAACAAAGAACAAAGAATAACCAACACCCTCTCCAGAGTGTCATTGAATAACCAACCAAATACTCATCATAGACACAAAATGGGAAATCCCAATGCACCCTTCACTACAAGACAAAACAACCCCACTTGAGACATATCTTCCACAATGACCACCTCATCCAATCCACAAGATATAACCATTATGACAACCCCACACAGAACCCACCACAACTGAGAACCCACAATATATCAAGGTTTAATAGAATGACAATCAACAAGAGCACTAATTGCATACATCAAAAACCAAGGAACCATTTTTTAAGCAAACTGAGCCAAAACTGGGACATTCAATGGCACCAACCACATGTGAGATCCCAAAGATTATAAATCTCTCACATAAAACCCTTTCAAACCAATAAATCAAAACTCTCGTTAAAGGTTCACCCCAACACTACAAAAATTGAACCTAAATGAGATACAAAATGATATCCAGGAATTCTGTAGAAAACGTTCAACCTTTATCCATCAGTTCCAACAAGATTTAAAGGAAAAGGAGAGAGATTACTTAACTAGATTTGACTGCAAGATCAGCAACTCTTATGGACTTCCCAAAATCCACAAAAGTGAAGCGATAAAGAAAGCCTGTAGCAAATCAACTTCTTCAGTCATAAATGCTCCGCATCCGAGAGATGTCAAAATGAGACCAATTGTGGTCAGTCCCTCGTGTGAGACACACGGACTCAGTAACTTTATTGATATCCTCCTAAAACCTATTCTCTAACATATACTGAGCTTTATGTGAGATGCTTTGAACTTTTTAAACCATCTCCTGAACAAAACCAGCAAGGACTCTCTTCTGGTTTCATTTGATGTAATAAACCTCTACACCTCGATTCTTCAAGAATATGTGTACATTTCTGGCTGGAAAAATTCCCAAATGACATTCCTGACCAAATCAGAAAAGGATTCATCATTGAAGAAATAAAATTCATCCTACAGAAGAACTTCTTCAACTTCAATAAGAACACCTACAGGCAAAAATCGGGCACTGGGATAGGAACGAGAGCAGCTGCTACTTTTGCTAACCTTTTCATGGCATACTTGGAAGTCCAAATATACAGGCATGCTCGATTGAAATTTGGAAACAACTTCCAAAAATACTTATTCACCAACTAGAAATGCTATTTGGACGATTGTTTCATTCTGTGGTTGCATAACTTTGAGCAACTCTTGGAATTTAAAAACTTAAATCAACAACATCAACCACAGTATACAATTTACAATGGAATACAGCCAAAAACAGCTACCTTTCCTGGACATCTTAATCATAAAAAGAAATACTGAAATTGAAACCAACATCTACTTCAAGCCAATGGACTCAAAACAATATCTTCTAGTCTCTTCCTGTCACCCAAAACATACTAAAATCAATAGACCATTCAACCTGGTAAGAAGAATTTGCATGATTGCATCAAATCCCAAAACCCAACATAAATGACTCCAAGATCTTAAAAACACATTACTAGAAAGAAAATGCCTGCCTAGTTTAATCAAAAATGGAATAGAATGTGCAAAAACGATAGACATCCAAGAGTTACAGAAAACAAGAAAATCCCATGATACACTTAAAACTTTATCTTATGTATCAACATACAATCCAACGAACATGGGAGCATACAATATCCTCCATCAAAACATACCCCTCCTTATAATAACCTGCTTGTGAAAAAAGCACTGGAAGTACATAGAATTATTAAAAGCAAGAGACAACTGCAATTCCTAAAAAGGTTACTCACCAGTACCAAATTACCCACCAAAAATACAACCCCACTAGTCAAAAAATGCAACTGCCCTAACTGCGGAACTTGCATCTACCTCTTTGAGGGCTCAACATATAAATTTTAATCAGGTCAAACTTTCACCATAAAAAAATCACTTCACCTGTGCATTGAAGAACTTAATCTAGGTCCTCACATTTGGTGGATGTGATGGAGACTACATAGGTCAAATTAGTTTGATCTTGTGGGATAGATTGACAGTACATAGGCAACAAATCTGGAACCCCACGGCTAGGAAAATTCCAGCAAGCAAACACCTAGACCAATGCCCCACAAGTATAAACCCGAAAATGTTATTCCTCCCACTATTTACCTGAACATTTTTTCGAAATCAATTTACACTTAAAACCTCCCCAGACACATAAGCAATGTGCATGTAAAGTTTAAGAAAAATTGGTCAAGCCGTTTTGGCACAAAATGAGGACATACCGATACACATACACACACACACACACATTTTCAGTTTTAATAAGATATATATATATATATATATATATATATATATATATATAAACAAATGAGTAAACATACAAAAAATGGGCACTGAACACTCAACTTCCAATAGATATAAAAGTAGCTGCAGGCATGGCTGTGTGGTAAGAAACTTGCTTCCCAACCACATAGTTCTGGGTTCAGACCCACAGCATGGTACCTAGGGCAAGTGTTTTCTTGTGTAGCCTCAGGCCAACTAAAGCTTTGTGAGTGGATTTGGTAAATGGAAACTGAAAGAAGCCCGTCGTATATATGTATATACTGAGACCCCCTTCAGTCATGACTGACCATGGTATTGCACCTAGAAAGTTACCCTCCCAGGCACAAGTCCAGGCAAGGTTGTTTATGAAAGACCAGCAATCACCCATGCATACCGGCCTCCCCTCTCCATGCCACCAATGATATCCAAGGGAAAGGCAAAGGCCGATAAAGCTTGGCATTTGTGACATCACAACTCATTTCTACAGCTGAGTGAACTGGAGCAACGTGAAATAAAGTGCCTTACTCAAGAACATAACACGCAGCCTAGTCCGGGATTCGAACTCACAACCTCGCAAACATAAGCTCGACACTCTAACCACTGAGTCATGCGCCTTCACACACACACACACACACACACATATATATATATATATATATGTTTATGTGTGTGTTTGTGGCTGGAGATTTTAATGGGCATGTTGAACAGTAACCTGGTATCTTCCACGGTGTACATGGGGGCCATGGAATTGGTACTAGAAATGAAGAGGGAACTAGGCTCCTGGAGTTCTGCAATGCAGCTGTGTGAGGAAGTGCCACACCCTAACTGTGGAAGGAACCTGTGGAAGTGGTAGACCCAGGAAGACATGGGATGAGGTGGTGATGCATGACTTTTGAACATTTACAGGAGACCGAGACCTTTGGAGATATGCTGTGATTGAGAAGACCCAGCAACTAAAATGAGATCGCAGCCATGGCTGATGTCAGTGCTGCATGTCTGGCCCATTTAAAAGTACCCTTGATGCATTGGGCAATATGATATGCTTGAGAAGACCTATTGAGTCAAGTAAAACCAAAATCGTAGCTGTGGCCAGTGGCCCCTGACTAGCTCCCGTGCCAGTTACATGTAAAATGCACCATCCAAACATGGTCGATGCCAGTACCCATTGACTGGCTCCCATGCCAGTGGCACATAAAAAGCACCATCTGAACGTGGTCAATGCCAGTGTTCCCTGACTGGCTCCTGTGCCATTGGCATGTAAAAAGTACCATCCAAACATGATCGATTCCAGGTCTGCCTGACTGGCTCCCGTGTCAGTGGTATGTAAAAGGCACCCACCACACTCTTGGAGTGGTTGGCATTAGGAAGGGCATCCAGCTGTAGAAACCTTGCCAGATCAGATTGAAGCCTGGTGCAGCCTCCTGGCTTTCCGGACCTCAGTCAAACCATCCAACCCATGCCAGCATGGAAAACGGATGTTAAACGATGATGATGATGATGATGATGATGATGATGATGATGATGATGTGTGTGTCTGGGTTTGTCACTCCACTATCACTTGACAACAGATGTTGGGGTGTTTACATCCCTGGAACTTAGTGCTTCGGCAAAAGAGACTGATAGAATAAGTACTAGGTTTACAAAGAATACGTCTTGGGGCCGATTTCTTCAACTAAAGACGGTGCTCCAGCACGGCCACAGTCAGATGACTGAAACAAATAAAAGAATAAAGGAATATATATATATATATATATATATATATATATATATATATATATATATATATATATATATATATACCTCAAGCAGTTCAGCTACATCACATTATACCATTGCGACGCAACGAAGAAGACAACACTGATTCACCACCCACTCTATCATTACACACATTTCACCACTGTCTCACTATCTACACCACACTATTACTGTTTCATTACCCACACTATAACACCACTGTTTTAGTACCTACACTGAACTACCACTCCTTCACTTCCCACACTACAACACCACTGCTTCACAACCTACAAAAAACCACAGTTTTACTAACCACACAAGACCACCACTGTTTCACTACCCACAAGAGACCACTGTTTCATTACCCATTTCTACATCATCATTGTTTAAGTACTCACACTACACCACCACTGTTTAACTACCTGCACTAGACCACCATTGGTTTACCACCTACATTATTCCACTGCTTCACTTCCCTAACTATATGCCTGTTTCACTAGCAACACTACATCACTGTTTCAGTACCCACACTCCAGTAGCACACTCCAGTAGCACACTCCATTGTTTCCCTACATACACTGCACCACCACTGTTTCATTCTCCACCTTACATCAATCTAACACTACCCACACTACACCACCACTGTTTCATTAACCATTCTACAACACCACATTTTCACTATCCCCACTACACCGTCATGTTTCATTACCCACACTACCCAACCACTGCTTTCATTACCCACACTAGACCACCATTGATTTACTACCCACATTATACCACTGCTTCACTTCCCAAACTATACTCCTGTTTAACTAGCGACACTACACCATTGTTTCAGTACCCACACTACAACTCACTTGTTTCACTACCACCAATACACTACCACTGTTTTACTCCCCATGTACACCAACACTGTTTCATTACCCACATAACATTAACACTGTTTCACTACCTACACAACTGATTCAATATCTGCAATAACCAATGTTGTGCTACCCACATTACACCATCGCTGTAGTGTAGATACAGTACACAAATAGACCAATACCCACAATACCACACTGCTTCGCAACCCAAACCACACCACCAGTACTATACACATGACACCTGCATTTATTACTACCCCCACTGCAGCACTGTTTCACTACCTACACCACACATCACTGTTTCACTACCCACACTACACAAACCACTTTTTCATTACTGACACTGCATCAGCACTGCGTCACTATCCATATTACACCCTGTATCGATACATACAATATCCCATTGTTTCACCAACCTACTTACACCACCACTGATTTACAACCCACACTGCATGACCACTGTTTTACAACACAAGCTACACCAACATTGTTCCACTATCCTCACTACCCCACCACTTTTTGCTACCCACACTACAATACACTATTCTTTCTGTATCCACACTACACAACTGTGTCATTACCCACACTACATCACTGTTTTGTGTTGCCAATCAAGTAAAGTAGCATATCTTTTTCCAAAGATATCTTCAAATCCTCTCGGAGGAAATTTTAGAAGAAACTATCCCACAACAGAGATAGGATGAACTTCAGTATGGGTAATAAAATAGTTAATTTATTTTCATGCTTTTGTTGTTAATGAGGCCTATGTAATTACAATAACAATGAAGAGAAGAACAATAGAGATCACTTGAGCAAAAGATAACAGTTGCATCATCTCTATGAACGCTTTCCTCTTCATTATTGCTTTAATGTTCACTTCTCCCTGCTTGCATAGGTCAGACAGAATTTGTGAAAGCAGATTTTCTGTGTTCAGATGCCCTTCCTGCTGTTAACCCTGAACTGTTTCCAAATAAAGTAATATTACCATCCGTATGGCCTGGCATGTTTCCATGAAAGACTGGAAATGAAGGATACAACTTGCACGATGGTATCACTCATCATGTGATATCAAAGCAAGACAACAACAACACACACACACACACACACACACACACACACACACACACACGCACGCACGCATGCACGCACACACACGCACGCACACACATACACACACTCACACACACGAGCATGAATACATTCACAACAGGCTTCTTTCAGTTTTTGTTTACCAAATCCAGTCACAAAGGTTTGGTCAGTCCAAAGCTATAGTAGAAGACACACACCCAAGGTGCCATGCAGTGGGACTGAACCTAAAACCATGTTGTTGAGAAGTAAACTTCTTATTACATACTGACACATGCATCTCTTTCCTTAATCTAAATATAAATTTGTAAACCATTACCACTCTTCTTTAGCAATAGTGAATTTTGCTTTAGAAAGTATACAAGGGTGTTATTATTAATAGAATATTATTAAAATATTTGAATGATTTTTCTTTTCTCCATTTGAATTTCTTAATCTTTCTTTCACCTAACAGATTCTTTTGGCTTTGATTCTTGTGATGTTCAGAATTCTCTTCTAATTTAGTTGGTTTGGCAGATGGGTACTGAACTTGGTAAAATTCATTGATTTGGTGTCATGGTGTAGCATTTTTATCTATGCATAGTCACACATAATCACCACATACAAGCTTATTTGATAGATTCTCATATGCACATACAGATATCGCAATGTTTGATAGATACACTATTTTTGTCAGTTTTAATATATTTAACTATTCTCAGTTCATAAATGTGGCTTTCCATCTGAACTTTGCTTGCCTTATTGATCAAATGTATTGTTAGAGTCTCTTATTAGATTGGCTTTGTTGAACTTTTCAGGTGACTTGCTATCAATTATGGGAAAACTTCAATTTAATGTGTGAATCAAAAGGTCAGATAGCTTTAATATCTTCTGCACCTCAAGGAAGAAAGTGATGATGATGTATGTAAGTATGTAGGATGCATGTATATAAGTATGTATGTATGTATGTATGTATAAGTATAAGTATATGTATAAGTATATGTATATATACATGCATACACATTTATATATATCTATCTATACACACACACACACACACACATATACACACATACATGCATATATATATATATATATATATATATATATATATATATATATATACATATATATATATATATATGTATATATAAATATGTATGTATATAGATCTCTCTCTCTCTCCCTCTCTCTCTCCCTCTCTCTCTCCCTCTCTCTCTCCCTCTCTCTCTCCCTCTCTCTCTCCCTCTCTCTCTCCCTCTCTCTCTCCCTCTCTCTCTTTCTCTCTCTCTCTCTCTCTCTCTCTCTCTCTCTCTCTCTCTCTCTCTCTCTCTATATATATATATATATATATATATATATATATTAGTGTTGCCTAATTCAGACAGAAGGCTAACAACTTTATTAAAAGACTGAGGTGGCAGCCTATTACTTTGATAAACAAGAAGAATACTCTAGAAATAGCTTCGAATTTGGTTTTAAATCAAATAACTGGCCACCAATAAATAGGCTTTCACAACCTTTTGAGGCCAACCTTTCACAACCTGTAAGAAATATCAAATTCAGAAAATGCAACAGTCCCTTCTAACCAGAACTGAATGACATGAATGAATAAATGAATAAATAAAAGCAAAATACATAGTTCGTGGAACATTCATGTGCACTCTAATTAAACTAAGAATCTATAGCAAATGGTCATGTTTTGAAATCCATTACCAGCACTTATCAGAAAATATTTTGGAATACTTTCAACCAGATACACCCAGATGGCTAGAAAACTGCTTCCAAATTAAACATAGAGAGAGTGAAGTTATAGAGAGTAAAGCCATAATAAGTGAAGTCTCTTAAGCTTCTTAGCAGCTATATATTTTATTGATAGGCCATGAAATTCATTTTCATAATAATATTTCTATTGGACTTGCTAACCTATCTAAATTTGCTACAGATATTAGTGAACATACTTTCGAGATGATCTTACATTAGATTAAGGAGATTTTTCCTTTATTCTGTGGAACAACAAACAAACAGTTCTATATCTAAGAGATGAGGAATTATATACATTATTTACATTATTTACAATTGACGGATATTTGTCCACATCTTGTTTGTTGTTAACACTAGATCTTGTAGGATTCTCTTTCTATCATCATCTCTGGTTATTTTCCTAAGTAATGAAGATAACCTCTCTTTCATTATTTAGTAATCGATCCTCTCATGGACGAGGGCATGTCCTGCCCTTTCTGCTACTCTTCTAGCTTTTTATGAATTCACTGGTGTTATTATATTCAAGCTAGGTGGTATTAGCTTTGAGTCTCTACATCTACACCGGAAAGTTAGATGGTTTGAAAGACAAGCCAGTTTTTGATAGAGTTTCTCTATATATCTCCACTGAAGTCTAATGTCGGCTCCGTACCGATTAGATAATACAGTTCTATATTTAGGAGATGAGGAATTATGTACATTATTTACATTATTTACAATTGACAGATATTTGTCCTCAACTTGTTTGATGTTAACAAGATTTGTCCTTATCTTGTTTGGTGTTAACAACAGACAAGATGAGGACAAATATCCGTCAATTGTAAATAAATAATGTAAATAATGAACAAACAAACAGTTATAACTTGATATTAACAATATTATGCTTATACCTGTTAATACTCTCCTCTCCCTCTCTCTCCATCTCTCTTCCCCTCTCTCTCTCTATATATATGCATGTGTGTGTATGTATGTATGTATGTGTATATATATATATGTATATATATAGCAGTAATACCCATTGTTGATTGGGTAATTACTTTTACTTTTTCTTGGAAGCCACATTCAAAGTAATATTATATATATAATTTATTCCTCCTGTATGTGTGTATTTTATAAGAGAATAACATGTAATAATTGACGTAGAAAAATGCTCAGTTTCATACACAAACTTCTGTTTGTTTATTATATGACAATAATAAGTGAGTTGTATATGTTATTTTATTTATGGCAATTATATAATACACTTCATTTAGATAGGTAATTTACTCAATCTTGAATGTAATGATAGTAATGTTAAATTAAGTTATTGAAGTATTCATGTTGCATTAAGAGTGAATAAACAATGCCTTTTGTTTCGGGGTGCATATGCAAAAAGATTTGCTTTTGCTCTCACATGTGATGCTCCTACATAAAGTTGGCCATGTGAAAAGCATGGTTCTTCAAGCTGCAATACAGCAACTTTTAGTGTTTGGTCCTGACTTTTATTAATGCTCATAGCAAAAGAAACTCAGACAGGAAACTGCAACAGTTAAATTGGAATGGGACATTAGATGGTATAACTGGTATGTGAGGAATGAAGACGGTCTCACCTTTACCACAACTAGTGAGAATATTTGCCCCAATGCAGTTTCTCATGAGATTGTGTACAATTAGTCTCGTACCATTGCATAATTTTGGTTGAGACAAATAACTCAATAGCATAATAGGAGTCCCTTTTTTCAGTTGAAGACAATGAGGAGCTGTACTTGGTAGTTCTAGTGAGTTCAAAACAACACTGTCAATTGAGTTATGAGTGAATACTTCCCTGGACGTTTGTTTAATAGCATATTATTAATGCTATTTACAACAACATTTTTTGGATCCAGGATTGCTCATTTACAGATCCAATGTGTATTGTTGTAATTATGAAGAAGATTTAGGAAAATTTCAGCCACCAAATCATCAACGGAATCAGCTGAATTACATATTGGATTGAGTGTAGGAAACTGTTCTTCATCAATTGCAACTCTCCCTTCACCAAGTTTCAAATGCTGCTCTACAAATAGTTCAGCTGACTGATCTCTTGAAAGCCTTGATCTCATATTTGTCGAAAGGTGAAGTATTTTCATGTGGTGCCATAATACAGAAGATTTTATTGAAGCATTGAGCTCATCCACTTTTGTTCCTCTTGGAACAATTGGTAGTGTTTGTTGGAAGTCTCCTGACAATAATACTGTGACATTTCCCATCAACGAATTACAATTTTTAATGTCTTGTAATGTTCTGTCCACAGCTTCAAAAGATGATAGATTGCAACATTAGGGGATTATGCTCATTTTATCAACAGTGCAAAGGATCCAACTGGTTTCCTTGGACATTTCCCAACCCAGGATGAATGTTGGGTTCATCACTTTGGGCTAGAAACAAAGAGACAATCAATGCAGAGGAAACACTCTTCCTCACCTGCTTCAAAGAAGGCCAAGGTCACTTCATTTGTAAAGAAGTTGATGGCTTTTGTTTTTTTCTGATGCAAAAGACATTGTGTTTATTGACTATCTTCAAGAGGGCCACATCATCAATGGAGAGTACTATGCCAACTTGCTGAGGCAGTTAAGAAAGGCTATCAAGACCAAATGCCCAGGAAAAATGATTGAAGGGGTCTTGTTTTATCAAGACAATTTCTGGTTTCAATGGCTGCTGTGTATGACTGCTTTTGAGATGGTTGATCACCCTCCCTGCTCTCTTGATTTGGCTCTAGCTGACTATCATTTGTTCTCCAACACGAAAAAATGCTTGGCTGGGAACCAGTATTGTAATGCAGTGATGATAATGTCATATCTGCTAATGATGACCTTTTTTCATCAACACATGAATGAGATTCAAACACTACAACACCAATGGAAGAAGTATGTGTACTGCAAGGGGGACTATGTTGAAAAATAAACCTCATTTGGTCACACTTCATGAGAATGTCTTGGTCAGCTTATTAGATTTTTAGCTGGTATGTATATGACCAGATGCCCTTCCTGTTACCAATCTTCACCTGTTTCCAAGCAAGGTAATATTTTTCCTCATGACCACATGTCTTGGTAGATTGGAAATGAAAGACTGCTATCATGACAGCGACACCAGCTTACAACTATTGCAAAATATCAAGAAAAGGAGACAGTAACATATACACACAAACATGCACACACACACACACACACACACACACATACATGCATGCATGCATGCATGCATGCGTGCATGAATGCATACATACATACATACATACATACATACATACATATATGCAGGCATACATATATACATACATATTGGGTCATCCCATAAATAATGCAGTTTTTTTTGTTGCATGAATTAAAAGTTAGAGGGGGACGGGATAAACTACCTGCATTAACTTATCAGTCTAGTGGGAACATAAGCCGGGTTGATTACCTCCTCACAAGGCAACATGATAGGCTGATGTTCACAAATATGAAGTCTTTCCCAGGTGAAGAGTGTACACCCCAACACAGGCTACTAGTTTGTGACTTCAGAACTAAGGCTAGAAAGGAAGAAAATGGAAGCTCAAAGACCCAGCAAACCAACAAAAATTTAGAGACATTCTACTGGAAGCCTCTGATTATAGATAGGAGAAGGAGGAAAGAACATATAGCTTAGAGGACAACTGGAAGTTCCTGCGGGACAGTTTACTGGGAACCTCTGACCAAAACTGTGGCTGGTGCAAAGTCCCAGCTAAGCCAAGGGTGACATGGTGGTAGAAGAAGGAGGTGGACAGTGCTATAAAAACAAACAGACATGCCTGGAAAGACTGGAAAAATGGTGGAAGTGGAGCATTATATCAGGGAGCCAGAAAGGAGGCAAGGCAACAGGTTTACAGAGCAAAAGGAAGAGCAGAATGTAAGAAGTTTACCAATATTCTATAACATGAGAGATAAAGCAATGTATCAGAAATGTGGTAGGTTAGAAATGTGTGCAAATGGATAATGATATGCTTTCGCTTAGTGACTCAGAGAAGAAAGATGCGTAGGGATACCATTATGGAAGGAGAATGATTGGGAGCAGGAGAGTCTATCAAATATTGAACCAGTTGAGGTACCAGCCATCAGAGTTGATAGCAGTATAATAGATAAGGCAATTAAGAGTATGAAGACTGGGAAAGCCCCTGGACCATCAGCTATCACTGCCAAGATGATTAAAATATCAAGCAGTGTGGGATACAGCCTAGTCACTTACATAGTTAATCAGGTTATTCAGGAAGGCATCATTCCCAACAAATGGTGTAGTAGCATTATAGTTAGCTGCTACAAGGATAAAAGTGATACCTTCGATAGAAACAACTACAGAGGTATCAAACTGCTGGACCAGATCATGAAAATTACAGAGAGAGTTATATCAACTGGTTAGAGATAGAATTAAACTAGATGAGAAGCAGTTCAGTTTTGTTCCAGGGAGAAGTACCAGAGATGCCATCTTCCTAGTGCAAGAAAAGTATTTGATCAAAAGTAAACCAATGTACTTAGCCTTTGTTGACCTGGAGAAAGCTTTCAACAGAGTTCTCTGCTCTCTTATCTGGTGGTCTCTAAGGAAGCTAGGAGTAGAGGAGTGACTTGTTAAAATCATTCGAGCCATGTACAGTGATTCTGTCAGTAAGGTGAGAGTTGGCTCTGAATACAGTGATGAATTTAGCATAGAAGTTGGTGTTCACCAAGGATCAGTTCTTAGTCCACTCTTATCCATCATAGTTCTCCAGGCCATAACAAAAGAATTCAAAACCGGATGCCCATAGGAACTGCTATATGTTGATGACTCTGCTCTTATTGCAGAATTGGAGAAGTTCTGGGCTTGGAAGCAAAACCTGAAATTAAAGGGCCTTACAGTTAACTTGTCATTAGCAAGAAAGCAGATAAGACTTTCTTTTCATCAGGTAAATGGCCCCTTTTAATATGTTGGAAAGGAGTGAGAAGTAATTCCATTTGCTCCACCAAGTGTAAACAACAGACACATAAGAAATGCAACGGAATTGCAGGTAGGTTAACAGATAAGGTTGCTTTTGTGTGTGGTAGATGCTCAGGACCAATAAGCATTAAGAGCCCAAGGGACTTAGACTCTATCAAATGCCCAGGAGGCTCTCTTGAGGTAGTAGATAGTTTCTGCTGTTTAGGTGATCAAATTAGTAATGGTGGTGAATGCTCTGAAAGTATTGTTTCTAGAATAAGAATAGGATGGAGGAAGATCAGAGAACTACTACCTCTGATGGCAACAAAAGGACTTTCTATCAGAGTGGAAAGGTAGATTGTATGATGCTTGTGTGAGAATGGCTATATTACATGGTAGTGGATATGGGCTCTAAATGTGGAGGACATGCATACACTGGAGACAGTGTGCATGACTGACAGAGTGTAACTGTGTTGAGAGAAAAGATAGGCATAAGAGGGATTACATGTTACATGCAGGAGAGGAGAATGTGTCAGTTTGGACATGTAATGTGTATGAGTAAAGTCAGCTGTATAAAGAAGTGCCTGTCACTAAAAGTGGATGGTACCTGTGGAAGAAGGAGACCCAGGAAGACATGGGATGAAGTGGTGAGGTCTGATCTTAGAATGTTGGGGTTCTTAGAGGAAATAACAATGGACCGAGATGTTTGGCAATATGAGATTCTAGAGAAGACCCACCCATATCAGCGAAACTGAGTGCTAGAAACATTGTGTCCCACCCACATGTAACAACAAACTTTTCACACACCCTACCCCAAGAAACTAAACTACATCACCTCTTCTAAACTGCATCTTATTCTCTTCTTCACATTTCCTCTTCATAAACTATAATTGTCTTCCAATTCCCTTCCATACCCCCACTGCCCTGCTCACTGTATCACAGCTTTCCCCTACTCCATTTTTCTACCCAGGTTTTTGCAGGTAACTGCAATCTCCTTTTCCTACTTGTGCCTTCTTGGCAATACCTGACCACATATATTGTGACCTCCATACCTCTCTCTCCCTTACTCTGCCATTATATCTGTACTCTGGTCCTTGTTACTTGTGAGTATACCCTGGCACTTCTCTTGCACTTTTGCAGTTTCTCACTCTATTTTTCCGTTGCTCTTCCTTCTGGCTGGGTGGCCACGTATCTCCTCTATAGCAGCACACCTGTTACTGGCCTCAATCTTGATCACTCTATCTTTCTCCTTCTCTTGCTTTTCCTCTGACTGGGTAACCAGGTATCTCCTTTATGTCAACACACCTCTTTCAGTCTTCTTTCATGTACTTCACTCTCCCTCACTTTCTCTCTTCCTCTCTCTTCTTCTCCCTATCCCTCTTTTTCTCCCCCTCCACCTCTCTCTTGCTGGGTGGCCATGTGCCTCCTCTGTAGCAGGACACTTGTATCTGCCTCTTTATTGCTCTGTCACACTCTAGCCTTTCATCATCTGACATTGGTTCACCACCTCCACTGCTCACTCCAATGCTCCAGTCCACACTGTAAAGTGGATGGCATTTGAAACGGTATCCAGCCATAAAATCCCTGCCAAAACAGTCACAGTAGCCTGGGATGGTTTTCTACCTGGCCAGCTCCTGTCCTGTCAATGTCCTACCCATGCATGCATGGAAGACAGATGTTAAACAATGATGATGATGATACATACATACATACATACATACATACATACATACATACATACATACATACATACATACATACATACATATATATATATATATATATATATATATATATATATATATATATATATATATATATATATATATATATATATATATATATATATATATATATATATATATGGATGCCACTATCATGACAGTGACACTCGCTTGCAACTATTGCACAATATCATGGAAAGGAGACAGTAACACATACACATAAACAAGAGCATAGCTGCTAGAATAAGAATAGGTTAGTCAAAGTTTGGAGAGCTCCTACTTCTGTAGGTTACAAGAGGCCTCTCCCTCAGAGTAAAAGGCAGACTAAATGATGCCTGTGTGCAAACAGCCATGCTACTGGCAGTGAAACATGGGCTGTGACTGCTGAGGACATGTGTAGGTTTGAAAGAAATGAAGCTAGTATGCTTTGCTCAATGTGCAATGTCAGTATGCATGTACAACAGAGTGTAAACATCTTGAGAGAAAAGTTGGGCATAAGAGGCATCAGATGTGGTGTGCAAGAGAGATAACTGCACACCACATCTGGTCATGTGGTGCATATGAATGTGGATAGTTGTGTGAAGCAGTGCCAATCTCTACCAATGGAAGGAAGCTGTAGAAGAGGGCGACCCAGGAAGACATGGGATGAAGTAGTGAGACACGACCTTTGAACGTTGGGTCTCACAGAGGCAATGACAAAAGAGACCGAAATCTTTGGAGATATGCTGTGATTGAGAAGACCCAGCAAATCAAATGAAATCATAGTTCTAGCCGTTGTTGGTGTCATGTAACTGGCACCCATGTCGGTGGCACGTAAGAAGCATCTTTTGAGTGTTGGGCCTCACAGAGGTAATGAAAAATGACTGAGACATTAGGTAATATGCTGTGCTTGAGAAGGTAGACCCATCAAACCAAGTGAAATTGTAGTTGTGACAGATATTGATGTCATGCAACTATTACTCTTGCAGGTGGCACATAAAAACACACATTATACTTCTGGAGTGGTTGGCATTAGGAAGGGCATCCAGCCACAGAAACCATGCCAAATTAGAAGGGAGTCTGGTACAGGCTTCTTTCAATTTCCATCTATCAAATCCACTCATAAGGCTATAGTATAACACATTTGCCAAAGGTGCCATACAATGAAACAGAAATTGAAACCATGTGGTTGGTAAGCAAACTTCTTACCCAACAGCCATGTACGTATGTGTGTGTGTGTGTGTACATGAGTGCACATGTGTGTGTGTATATGAGTGTGCATGCACATGTATGTGCATGTGTGTGTGTCTGTGTGTGTCTGTGTGTGTCTCTGTGTGTGTGTATGTGTGTGTGTGTGTGTGTGTGCGTGCATGTGTGTGTGTGTGTGTACATACCTATACATACATTTGCTGTGAAATTTGCTTTGGGTTAGAATTCAGGTTTAACAAGAGGTTAATGAGTTCAGAAAAAAAGACAATTTCAAGACTGTTGTTAGAAATGCTACGCTTGCCACATGTATTTTGAATTAAGCATAGACTTACATTAACATTCTGTAATCTACAAGTGGTGATGATTTGAGAAAAATCAATAAAATTATTTATATGTGATACGACACAGCTAAACATATTGTGAATATGTAAATATATTTCAATTTGTGATGGATGTTTTTGGTTAAAGCCAAACCAAGATTATTTTAGCTTATATAATTATTACAGATGAAGACAAATGCTTTATAGGTAAATGATACTCTTTTACAATTATTTTTGCAGCTGGATCCTATTCCTATCTCTAAATATACATCTCTGAAATTAGGTTAATCAGTGTTGTTATTATATTATTATTATTATTATTATTATTATTATTATTATTATTATCACCATTTAACGTCCACTTTCTCATGATTGCATGGGTCAGATGGAATTTGTTGAAGTAGGTCTTCTATGGCTGAATACCCTTCTTTTGCCAACCCTCACATGTTTCCAAGGAAGGTAATATGTTTCCCATAGCTAGATGTATTTTTCACAGAGGACTGGAAACAAATAACCTTGCTTGTATGATGATGATGATGATGATGCTCATTTACAAGTATCACATGATGCCTAGACATAAGTAAACAGAAACACATACGCACACACATGCGTGCATCACATCACACACACACATGCATGCATACAGATATTCTGTATATCTTACTCAACATGGTTATACTGCAATAACGCCATAATACCGCAATATTCATCTTGAGAAAAAAATCACACATTGATGCATATTTGCTAAAAAGCACAGAAGCATCTCTACTGTTGATACTTCTGTGCTTTTTAACACTATTCATTTTTATGAGATGCTTTCTCGAGATGAATATTACTATGTTGTGGCTTTTTCAAAATATATCCACATTAAGTAAGCTATACAGAATGCTATTTTGCATTAATACTGCTTCGATTGTTAATAATGGATTTTTATTCAACTTGTCTTATATATATATATATATATATATATATATATATATATATATATACACACACATATATATACTAACTGCTAGCTACTAAAGCTTTCTTTTTTTATTCTCCCTGTTTATTTTCTCATGTTCCTTTCTGTTGAAGAGTGTAGGCTCGAAACATAAAAGACTTTCTCATCTTCCCGAACATTAAACTAATACACCTGTTTGTTGTTTACACACCTGTCTTCATCTTTTGTTTTTTGTAAATTCCAACTATATATATATATATATATATATATATATATATATATATATATATATATATATATATATATAATGTCATTAATATGTAAGTTTTGAACCTGTAACTATGTAGGCCAGAGCTTGCTATTGTGCTTCACCAACCCTATTTCATCAATAATTGCAAGTTTTACAAATTAAATGAAACAAAATTAACCTAAAAAGATAGAGTGATGCCCAAAGTCTTTGAGGCCCTCCTGGGTCAGTGAAGTCAAAGCAGTTGTTAAGTTATTCAGCATGACTGAATGGTTTTGATTTGCAGGCTGAATTCCATTCTGTAATATCATAGTTATATGTCTTTTACAATATCCTGGAGTTGGCTTTATCCTTGTGAGTGAAACTGAATAGAAGGAAACTGTGAAGAGGCCTGTTGGATTGACTGTAGCTGTAATTCAGAGATCTAACTTCATTCTCTGTGTTATAATGACTTGAGGATTACTTTCAGAACTTTGCTTGTTTCTTGGCAAAAAGGATTTGGATAAGCAGTGATTAGTGTTTGTAAGACATGGTAAGGATATCAAGGAGAAAAACGGATCTAGGAGGTAAGATTTATTATATGTGATATTACAGTCTGCAGCTGAGAATTTCATGTAGTTTCTCAGGTTATCATTTTGTGGATTTAACCCTTTAGCTAGGTGCGGTGCCAGAAATTTTTCAAAAGTAAGGCACAGGATCAGAAGGGAATACAATTCCAGGAGAAAAGGACATGATAACATTATTTAGGAGGATACACTTCTTTGCTTGAGGGGGTACATGCCCCATCAGACCCTTCATTGGGTCCACTCCTGTTTAGCATTCAGATTACTGTCAAATATAATGCTTATTTATTCACATTGTTTTGAATTGATCATGTATCATTTCATAGCTTTGGGATTTTGATGATATGATTATATATTTTCAGAATGACATGTTAAGGTATGTGTGAGAGGCCAGATATGGCCAGATTGAATGTGAAGGGATTAAGGATTAGCTTATAGACAACTCCACTGGAAAATCAGAATCCCTGCTGTGAACAGTTGGTTTGATTTTGGCAGTTGTCAGTGAGTGGCTGGGAAAAATTTGCAAAGCTGTATGCATTTTTCTATTTCCTGAGGTAGCACACAAGAGGAAGAGTTGTTTAATTATTAAGACAATGCTCCTGGCTATATTCCTAGAGACATCTAATATGAATGGAAGATTAGAACTGGTTATATTCAATATCTCAGTGATTGTTCCTGGAGATCCAGCTGCTTTCTCTGTTTTTATTATATTTAATTGTGCTTTCAATCATCAGTCATCAACATCAGTAGCTGGTCTCTTTGTTGTGTCTACATGGAATACATCTTCTCTTTGTCATATATACTCTATATTCAGCAATCTCTCACAGTACCATTTTCACACTGTTGTTTTTCTCAATGTCAGGGACACCCACCCCATCTTACCTCATGTACCCAGAACATATCTGCTTGCCCCTGCTCTGATATTTTTATAAACCCTCCAGACCTACCTTTCATCATGCCAATGTTGGTGGTGGCAGCTCTGAAGTTTTGTACCTGACTGAAGTCTTAGGTTCCTGTTGAGGATAAAATAAAAGTTTAATGGGAAATAAAACTGTAAACATGTCAACCTAATCCCAGAGAGGGAGGTTAGGAAGTACTTTGTGCCATTTAATTCATCTGAGGACATTTAGGTGCAATACTGCAATATGAGAATTACTGCATATGTGCTAGTAAAAAAAATAAATAACTTTTTTTAGCAAACACTAATAAAAATACAATCAATTTTTTTCTAATAAGAATTAATTATTTGGTAATTAACAAACATTATTTTGTCATTAATACTAATATTTTTATATAGAAATAAACAAAATATGAGATTTTGAGTGCTTTTAAACAGAAATTTTTTTATATATCAGGTCATCCCATAAGTTCTGTCTGAATTTTGAATAAAGAAAACAAGTGATCAAATGTTATATTTAATTGAAATTTAATCATCAATATACTTTCCCTGATTATCTATGACTTCCTTCCATCCATTTACAAGCTTTTTAATCCCATCAATGTAAAACTCTTTTGGTTTCAAAGCGAAGATCTCTGAAATGTCAGTTTCGACCTCCTCCTGGCTTGCGAAAGTTATGTCCCCCAAATGATTCTGTAAACTACGAAACAAATGGTAGTCTGAAAGAGCAAGGTTGGGAGAATAAGTTGGATGAAGAATTTTTTCCCAACCAAGCTTTTCGATCTTCTGTGATGTGATCTTTGCAGTGTGGGGTCATGCATTGTCCTGATGAAACATCACTCCTTTTCGATTCACTAAAGCTGGTCTTCTTTTCTTCAAAGCTTGGTTCAAACGCTCTAATTGTTGACAGTAGACTTGAGCATTGATTGTTGCATTAGGTGGTAACAATTCAAAGTGAATTACTCCTTTGCAATCCAACCAGATAGAGAGAACCTTTTTCCCATGAAGTTCCCTTCTTGGTTGTGGTTAGTTTTTTCCCTTTTACCAAGCCACTGTTTATAACGTTTAACATTTCGATAGAAGATCCATTTTTCGTCACAAGTCTATCCAAAAAGGGTGAAATGAGTTCCTGAGAATGGAGAGAAGAGCAGATGTCAACTCGGGATTTGCGGTTGCTTTTGGACAATTCATGAGGCACCCGTTTTCCAAGTTTAGGAACCTTTCCAAATTGTTGAAGATGACGATGAACAGTTGTATGGTTTGAACTAAGCTTTATTGCCAATTCTTCAACTGATAATGCAAGATTTTCTTTAAGTAATGCTTCAAGGAGCGTATCATCAAACTCAACTGGACATTCTGTTCGATCTTCACTTCTGTTCGATCTTCACTTCTGAATTTTGCAAACCATCTTCTGCAAGTTCTTTCATTCAAGCATTCTTTCCCATAAACTGAATGTATGTTTCGAGTCGCTTCAGCTGCAGAGTTTCTTTTTTGTACTCATAAAGCATTATGTGCCCTAAATTCTCTTTGGATACTTCCATGTTAGAAAGGGTTTTAATCAAAGAAATTTTAATTGTATTATTTTGTAAAATGATATTTAATTAGTTTAAATGTACACAAATGCATAAAAATAATTATTAATTCCATTAGACATTCTAAAATACTATTAAATTTCATTCAATTTTAAGAAAGGTAAAATCGGACAGAACTTATGGCATGACCTGATAGAACCAAGAATGATTGCAGTCAGGTCGACATCAAAAAGGTTAATAATTCAATAGACACTATTTTAAAACCTGAAAACCTTAAAATTATATATTCTTATGCTTTGTGATATCAATCCCATAGAAGATTTATGAAGAACACAAATCTTTCTTTCTCTAAAAAGGGATTTTTTTCACTAACACCAAAGATATATATATGAAAAAAGAGCATTGCATTGAAGATCAAATGAGCATATGAAATACATTCACTAAGTTACCAAGCCTTGGTTTCTCATTGATAATTAAGTTTTATAGTAAACTAAAGGATTATATACAGGGTGCGTAAGATATTTGAGGACAGATTTATGTTTAAGATAACTTTATTTATAAAAAAATACTATGAGGATAAAAATAAACCTTTTTTTCTATAATCTTATTCAATAAAGCCACCTTCAGCTCCAATAACTGCTTCTATATGAGATCTAAATCATCTACATGCTTGAATCAAGTGGTCCTGGTTCATTTTGGTCATTACTCCGACTATGGCATCTTTCAAAGAATCTTTGGTGTTATGGGCATGTTCATTGACCTCTCTAAACAATGCTCCACATCTAATCCAATGAATTGAGAATTAGGAGAATTAGGAGGCTAAATGTTAGGGGTTATGTGATTGCGAACATTTTCAGCCATCCATTCCTGTGTTACTAGAGTCATGTGTGATAGTGCAGAGTCTTACTGAAACACATATGGCCTTCCATTGCATACACTGTCTATCCAGGGCTTAATAATTGTTTCCAGGATCCCAATGTAAGTGGCAGAGTTAACTCTAAGGCCTGGTGGAAAGAAGTAAGGAGGCATCACAAGTCTTCCATTGCTGACAACCCCTAAAACCATGAGAGTGGCTGGAAATTTTGTATGTATAACACTTGGAACTTTAGAAAGATCTGCACATAACCATCTGTCATTTCTTCTGTTAACTTTTTGATTTTGGTCGAAGTTTTTCTTGTTTGAGAAAAACCAAATCAAATCTTCTTCTGCTGGATTTTTCAGTTTGTTTAAGAGCCTTTTAGATCTGATGTAGTGATTTTATTTTGCTTTTTCTGACATAAATTGACATTTCCTCATCATATAAGACTTATATCTAATGTTTTCATGAACAACATTTTTGACTGTTCCTTCTAACGCATGGAGATCTTTTGCAATTGACCTCATGGACTTTCTGGGATTGTAATCAATGGTCTGTTGAACTTGTTGGATAAATTCAGGTGTTCTGAGGATTTCAGAGTGTTTAGAATGCTTTTTATGCTTTGATACTAGTGATATGTTTCTATCTTCAGTTTCTAACTCCTTACGAACTTTGTAGACGAAAGATCTGGCAACTTTTTTAAATCGATATATTTCTAAATCACTATGTTCAACCTTTATAACGATAATAACAGCATGCCTCTTCATTTCTTGAGTAAGCTGAGGGTCTGTTATTATTATTTTCTGAAACAAAGATTATATACAGTGTTAGCAAAAAATGCAGCAATGACCCAAAAAAGGTACATCCTCAAATGCCTTACACCCTGTATATATATATACATACATATATATATATATATATATATATATATATATATATATATATATATATATATATAGATATATATATATATATATATTTCTTTTATTTGTATGTCATTTGATTGTGGCCAAGCTGGGGTACTGTCTTGGAATGCAAATACCTTTTCTTAATATATTTTTTAAATATATTAGCAGAGTACACCAGAACAATATTACAATCCCTACAACAGATACTTTTTTTTTAGCTTGTTTCAGTCATTAGACTGTGGCCATGCTGGGGCACCACCTGGAAGAATTTTAGTTGAACAAATCAGCCCTGGTACTTATTTTTATTTTAAGCCTGGTGCTTATTCTATCTGTCTCTTTTGCTAAACTGCTAAGTAATGAGGATGTAAGCACACTAACACCAGTCGTCAAGTGGTGGTAGGAAACAAACACAGACACAAAGACACACACACACACACACACACACACACACACACACACACACACATACACGCACATGGTGGGCTTCTTTCAGTTTTTGTCAGCCAAATCCACTTACTCACTTGCAAGGCTTTGGTCAGCCCAAGTCTATAGTAGAAGATACTATATGCCCAAGATGCCATGCAGTGGGACTGAACCCAAAACCATGTGGTTAGAAAGCAAACTTCTTACTACACAGCCATACCTGTGCCTACTCCACGCAGTCACCACATAATACAACGCACACTCATCACATGCAACACTCAGTGCTACAACACAACTCACAGAGCACATACTCTACATAATGACTCACACAATAAAACACAACCTAACTTCACTGCACACACATTATATTGGCAGTCCCTGAACTGTGTTCTGCAGCACACGGGTGTATCATGAGACATAGTTTGCTGCATGTCTCAAAGATAATCATTATAATAAAAAAAGAAGTATAGGAAAAAATACAAAACTGAAATTATAAATGTAGGAAATATAACTGTAAACATGTCAACTTTAATAATCCCGGAATGGAAGGTTAGGCAGTACTTCGCGCCATTTCATTCATTTAAGGACAATTAGGTACAATATTGCAATGAAAAATATGAGAATTTTAGTATTTGAATGCAAGGTCTTGAATTTTAAAAAAAATGTCTTTTTAGAAAACACCAAAGAAATTTATGTAAAAATTTTAGTGATAAGATCACTTTTTCTAATTAAATAATCCTTTCTACTATAAGCACAAGGCCTGAAATTGTAGGGATGGGGTAAGTTGATTAAATGAGCCCCACTACTCAACTGGTACTTATATTATCAACTCCGAAAGGATAAAAAGCAGTCGACCTTTGTGGAATTTGAACTCAGAACATAAAGATGTACAAAATGCCGCTACG
>NC_142944.1:36648311-36650811 GCF_046866305.1 Octopus bimaculoides | reverse complement strand
TGTCTATTTATTCCAATGTATTAGAATGTATTAGATGAATACATAGACATTTATTAGTAGTACAGAATATCAAATATAAAGAGTTGGTAATTGCAAGAACAAAGGTGTGGATGCATATAATCATATAGGAACAGGTGACTAATTGAGTACATGAGCAAATGAGCAGCTTGTCTTTTTAAGAAGACAAACACACTGTAGCTATTATTATCTGTTAACCCTCCCAACCACTTAGAGCCTCTGAAGGAGCCTAGAGGCACATTCACTATCCAAGTTTTACCTACTCATCCTTACATAACACTAATGAAATGGAGACAACCTGGAAGATTTTGTTGCCTCTTGGCAGAAACGGCCGTAAGGAACTAGCAGCTACTGACAATCTGCTCATTTGCTCATATATTCATTTAATCACCTGTTCCTATATGATTATATGCTTCCACACCTTTGTTCTTGCAATTACCAACTCGTTAGATTTGATATACTGTATGTATTCATCTAATACATTCTAATACATTGGAATAAATAGACATACTGGAATGTTTACTGGCTGATGTCTGTCCATTTTGTATCCTCTCCACTTTCTTATTTGCCGTATATATATATATATATATATATATATATATATATATATACACACATAAATATTTTCTTTTGTAGTTTCAGCTCAGTGTTGTGGCCATGCCAGGGCACTGCCATTTTGTTACACTGTTATTATTGAAAGCCTCCTCTAATATGTGGTATTTTGTGAATTAGGGAGTTTGATGTCACTACCTTCATTTGCACCTCTTTCCACAAGGCAGGGTCATCTGGGACTCTTGACAGAAGAAGTCCAGTTTTGATTTGAAAACACCTACATCCAGTTTGTATAGGCCCCTCAGGCTCTTAGGGAGAATATTAAAAAGCTGTGGGCCCCTGAAACCCAGGCTTTTGCAGTAACTAGTCCTGAAGTGCGATGGCATTGCTGGGATCTTTAGCACTATGCAGTGTTGACCCGTTCTGGCATTGGTGTAGCTTTCAATGTCAAAATTTGGCACAATTCCTTCCAGGATCTTCCAGATGTATATTACTGCATGCCACTCCCGCCTTCTCTCCAGGGAGTAGAGTCTTAGCTGTTTCATCCTTTCCCAATAGCTGAGCAGTTGCAAAGAGACAATCTTCTTTGTGAATCTTCTCTGGATTGCTTCAAGGTCCGCTGTTAATTTCACACTGGTGGGTGACCTTAGCTGTGAGCAGTAATCCAGGCGGCTGAGGACGAATGTCCTCCAGAGGACCATCATGGTTTCCTTATCTCTGGTCCTGAATGTTCTCAGGATCGATCGATCCATCCATCCAGATGTCTGCACTTTGTTGCCATCCTGGTAATGTGCACTTGGAAAGAGGTATCATCACTCATGTTGATACCCAGGTCCCTCACCAATTTAGGCTCTGGCATTGTAATCCCCTGTGGACCAGTGTACTCTCTAAATTTTATATTCAGTTTTGGACGCTGGTAGTGCAGGGCTTGGAATTTTTCAGCATTAAACTGGATATTATTATCCTCAGCCCATTCGTAAATTGAGTCCAACTCTTGCTGCAGGTGTGCAACATCGTTCACTATTTTTGTTTTCTTTGAGGTGACTTTCATTGGTCACTACTGCCTGACTTCTATCCTTCAGAAAGTCGTGTAACCACTATATATATATATATATATATATATATATATATATATATATATATATATACACACACACACAAATACTCTAAAATTTTATTTTTTAAGCCAAAAGAATGCAAGTTAAAAAACTTAATACATATTACCTGAAATAGCAGGTAATAATATTAACTATCAACCTGCATTATTAATTTTTTAACTAGAAGTAGTCTGTTATATATGTGTGTGTTAATATTTTATATATATATATATATATATATATATATATATATATATATATATATATATATATATATATATATATAAATATACACACACATATACAACAGGCTACTTCTAGTTTCCATCTACCAATTATGGATAACAAGCAGGGGGAACAATTCTTATGTGGAGAGATAGGACAAAAATAACTGAAACAAACAACATCAGGTATATTGCATATTTACTGTGCATTTCTTTATTCCTTTTCCTTTATGTATTCCAACCTAAAGGTTGCTATTATGCTGGGCACTGCTATTTGTATGTAAATGACTGTCAGCATTGGGTAACTGATGAGATATATTTCTTCACAGAAGTTGAGAAACAGAAGAAAAGTCTAATAATGCTTCTAGAATATAAATGATCATCTGACATATTAGTAAGTAACATATATTAACAGAATGGGTATTTCAAGGAAAATAAGAATACAAGAAGCTAAGAATGAGCTGAATTAACTATTAAAAAAACTAAACTAATGATATAATCACTTCATTCTTGGATTTTTGAGGGTTTGAAAATATTTGGCATCCATGGTGGAATAAAAGGAAATATAAAAGCCAACAGTTAGTTGATCCAGTGATCTGTGGCAAAGAA
>NC_142944.1:36620811-36640811 GCF_046866305.1 Octopus bimaculoides | reverse complement strand
ATATATATATATATATATATATATATATATGTATGTATGTATATATGTATGTATGTATGTATGTATGTATGTATGTATGTATGTACAACTGTATAACAATGATGAGAGTCAAGTGGAGAAAGAAGGGTATGAGGAGGCTGAAGCGAAAAAGGCAAAAGATGAGGGATAGATCGAAAGGATCTTCTCAAGCAAATGGGCTGAGCTGATAGTAAAATTATTTGCCATGTTGGTCAGTTTATAAACAAAAAGAATGATGTCCCAAAAGATGAAACCCCGAACAGATCTGCCATCTTGCCGCCTTCCGATTTTCATCCTTGTTGATCTGATGTCAGTGTTTCCGTGTACAATCTTTATATATATATATATATATATATATATATATATATATATATATATATATATATATGTATTTATATATATATTTTTTTATACCAAAAATTAGGCAAAAATATAGTATCTGTTAACAAACTTAGCAAAATACTCACAATTGAGTTTTTGTATATATATATCGACTTTAAAGAGAGCTCAAAACTGATACATTGAAAATACTTTATTATAATAATAATAATAATGAAAATGACCTATGAACATTTCGATGCAATATCTAGATCGATTCATGCATATTATAAAATATTATAAAATGTGGGATACCACATCTCATCGGGGCCTTATTATTATTATTAGTAGTAATATGCAGACAATAAAAATAGAAAACATTCAAATACAATTTTGCTTGATCTCAACACCTTTAAGATGAACAGTTGTATATCATCTCATGTCTTTTCATCCTGCTTTGCATGCTTTCATGGGTCAACCATGAAAATTGTATTTGAATGTTTTCTATTTTTATTGTCTGCATATTACTAATAATAATAATAATAAGGCCCCGATGAAATGTAGTATCCCATATTTTATAATATTTTATAATATTTTATAATATGCATGAATCGATCTGGATAGTGCATCGAAATGTTCATAGGTCATTTTCATTATTATTATTATTATTATTATTATTATTATAATAAGGTATTTTCAATGGATCAGTTTTGAGCTCTCTTTAAAGTCTATATATATTACATTCACTACAATTTTCCACAATTTATCTCACACCTTCCTACACGCACACATACCCACACACAAAAAATACACGCACCCATACACACACATGTAAGCCCACCTACCCCCAACACACCACACACACACCACACACACACAACACATATGCATGCACTTACATGCTCAGACTCGCCCACACACTTATACAAACGCACATACACACGCACACTTGCGCATACACACACACGCTAACAATCACGCAAACATACACACACACACACACACCCAAGCATACACACCCTTGCACACATAACCCATATACACCCCCACTCACAAATACCTCCCACACACCTGACAACCCATACATACCCCCATTCACACATACCTCACATACCTCCCATACACGTAACACACACACCTTACATATATACCGCCCACACACATGACAAACATACATGCGCGCCCTCACACACACATATAGACGAACGCACATACATACACACACACACACGCACAATGGTAGAGACACACACCTTACACAGCCCTATACACACACAGACACACACACACCCATATATACGCGCACACCTACATACACAGCCGCATACACATTCACACACACACACACACACACATCACTCACATACACAAACACACACACACATACACAACACACATACACATATACACACATGCACACACGCACACACACCTCTCACATACACAATACTCACTCACATACACAACACACACGCACGCACGAAAACATACACAATATACACATACACGCACTCACAAAAAATATACACACACGCGCACACACATACAGACACACATAAACACACACGCGCATACGCACACACACACCCGTACCTAACACTCACAATCCCCCCCACACACGCACATCCACACACATACACACACACACGCACACACCCACATACACACACACACGCACACACACTTCTCACCAACACTACACACTCACACAGACACGCATACAATCACACACACATGGGCATAAACAACACACGCACATACAATAGCAAACGCACGCACACACACGTACACAGCAACGCACATATACACAACATACACATACACACAAACACACACGCACACACAAATACATACACATACACACACGCGCAGATACAAAATATACACACACACGTACACGTACCCAACACCTACAACCCCACACAAACACACACACGAACACACACATACTCAAAAACTGCCTGCTGACCTTCCACTTAACTGTCCATAAGCATCCACTAACTATTCCTGCTACTAATTCCTTCCACTACGTCACACACACACACACACACACACACACAAACACACATACACACTAACAGATAAACCACCAAACCATGCACACACACACATACACACACACATACATACGCACACACACACACTCGCAGACTCTCGCGCACGCACAGATATTCATCTCCCTTTTTCACTCTCCTGTCTTAGAAAGAACTTTTCCCCCACCACCTCCTCTTCCGGTCCTTTCACAATGTAACCTCATGGGCATCGGTGCCATTTTCCTCTTCCTCCATTTTTCCATTCTCCGAACTTTCCATCTTTCCGACGAAGGGCTCTGCCCAAAACGTCATACACTCTCTCTTTCCTTTCCCGAGCGTCCAATAACACTATCCGTATCACGTCCTCACTTTGTTGTTTTTTTGTTATTGTTTTTTGTGGTTTTTTGAACTTATATATATATATATATATATATATATATATATATATATTACACAATGGGATCCTGAAAAGTTCCTGGCTTTGGGTAAAAGAAAATACAGGAGGATCAGTTAATTATGATTTTATTCAACGTATTCCCCTATCAGATTCACACACTTATTGCAGTCAATCTTCAGTTTTTCTAAGCCTTGTAAAAAAACTCAGAAGGGTTCCAGCCAGGCCTTTTGTGACACCCTTAAACCCTGGAACTTTTAAGTACCCCCTCATATATATAAGTGTTGTCATATGGAAAACACTTGAGCTTTAAGAGGGTCAACAATTGATAAGGAAAGAAGTATTTCCTGAACCTGAAAGGGAGAGCTAATATTTGGAATGTAGTTTTGACATTGGAAGAATGTTTCCAATGTCTGTTCATGGAAAACAGAATATGTCTGACATGAGGTACTTATTTTGTTCCTTGATGCCAATTTTGTGCTCATGACAAAGGAATGGTATCATCAGCATAGGAACATCTACACTAGAATGCATTTGAAGCAACACTAAGAAAATGATTAGAAAATCAACCAAACCTTTGGATAAACTGGATTTAACAGAATGTAGGCTAGAGACAATTTCATTAATCCATAAATAGTCTGACAGGAAGTTTCTGTTTCAAAATAGGAAAGATATAACTTATATCATATAAGGAACCCACACAAGGATAAAATAACTGGCATGTTTTTTCATTTGGCATCTTTGAAGATTTTGCTGATGGTAAGGACAACAATGATAAGTTTTCATGAGCTAAAGACATTTAGTGCATGATCTCTTCAATAGCAAGACGAGTGGCTTGCTCTCCACCACACTTTAACCTTTCAGTACCTAGCATGGAACCATCGCCCCACCTCCCCATTTCAAATACCACTCTCCAGTTAGTTGAGTAGGCAGCAAACAAATTGTTGTATATCTTGCTCTACAGAAGTTTTTCTGTTGATTATTGAAATAGAGTGGAGAGAGAGAGAGAGAGAGAGAGAGAGAGAGAGAGAGAGAGAGAGAGAGAGAGAGACTAAATGTAAGATGAGCCACATGTCGAATAACTACATGTGACTCAAGTATTTCAGAGAGTGACAGAGGCAGTGTATAAATTTAGAATTGTGAGAAAATAAAGAGTTTGAACCAGAATAACTAGAATTCTTTATTGCTGATAAGTGAAAGGGGAGTGTGGCAGACTGGGGGGATTCTCTACTTAGGCACCTACTTTTAAGGAAAAACTCGATTACACAGTGTAGCTTGGACATCAGGATTACTTAAAGATGAAAAGACCTGGTCTAAAAATGTTTCAACAAAATGAATTCTGCCAAAAGCACTCAAAGACCTGATGGTGGAGTTAAACTGGGTGATGAGTTAGGTCTACTGTGAAAGAGTGGAGGCGCAATGGCCCAGTGGTTAGGGCAGCGGACTCGCGGTCATAGGATTGCGGTTTCGATTCCCAGACCAGGCGTTGTGAGTGTCTATTGAGCGAAAACACCTAAAGCTCCACGAAGCTCCGGCAGGGGATGGTGGTGAACCCTGCTGTACTCTTCCACCACAACTTTCTCTCACTCTTACTTCCTGTTTCTGTTGTGCCTGTAATTCAAAGGATCAGCCTTGTCACACTGTGTCACGCTGAATATCCCTGAGAACTACGTTAAGGGTACACGTGTCTGTGGAGTGCTCAGCCACTTGCACGTTAATTTCACGAGCAGGCTGTTCCGTTGATCGGATCAACTGGAACCCTCGACGTCGTAAGCGACGGAGTGCCAACAACAACAACTGTGAAAGAGGAGATACAGTCATTTTATGAATAATATCAATTCTTTCTAATTTTGGCACAAGGCCAGCTATTTGAGGTGAGTGGTAGTAAATCAATGACATTAATCCCAATCCTTAACTGAATGGATGAAAGGCAAAGTTAACCTTGATGGTATTTGAATTTAGAACATTTTGTCCAATGCACAAATGATTCTGCCAGCTCACCACCTTGACTTCAATAATTAATATGAACACTGGTTCCATAGTCTTCTGAATAAAGTTAAGGGAGGATAATAAATATGGAAAGGAATTAATGCTGCCGAAAGAACTCAAAAGACAATAATAGAATTCCTTTGTCATTTCCAGTAGTAATGTCCATTAAAGTGTAGTTTGATGGAGCTGTAAAGTTTAACATTGACAATAAAAGAAGTAATAAAGTTTTAAGTACATATAGTTAGTCTTTTTCGCCTTTATGGCTGCTATTGTTGTTTAACCCAAGGTTAACACTGATCAAGCAAACTCATAAACAACAATCTACTAATAGTCTTTTCTACTCCATGTACAAAGTCCGAAATTTTGGGGGAGGGGGCCAGTCAATTAGATCGACCCCTGTACACAGCTGGTACTTAATTTATGGACCCTGAAAGGATGAAAGGCAAAGTCGACCTCAGCGGAATTTGAACTCAGAATGTAAAGACAGACGAAATACCACTAAGCATTTTGCCCGGCATGCTAATGCTTCTGCCAACAATCTACTAATAATGACTATGCTATTACTTTGTACATATAGGATAGCTCTGTCCAATCTATTCATCCTATTTTTAAGCATAGAATATTTTTTAAGGAGATTTCACTGCTATATCTGATACATTGAGTAGCCACATAGAAACTCTGTCATTAGCTCATCTTTTCAGTTGGCAGTTGATATTGTTTAGCCTCAGCTCAAACATGATCAAGCAAACCAAGATTTTAATCCTTTCAATACCAACTTCCCCGAGACTGCTCCTAGTTCTATGATACACATTTCTAGTTTTAAAATAATCTAAGTTAGAACATCTCAATAAAAGATGAAAGTAGTAACTATACTAAAAAGTAATGCTTATCACCACATCAATATAGCTTTACGATGTTACAACTGTTTTAATTCCAGGTTTCTATTGGTTGGGTGTTCATGACTGAAGATGGACACAAGTATTCTGAGTTTGCTCCCCTGCTTGCAATATATACAGGGTGCAAGATGTACTGGTAATCAACTGGGGAAGAACCTGCCTAGGGTTAAAACAGTAGTAATGTCAAACAGCCTTACTGATGTAGTGATAAACAATACTTCTTAAATTAGAACCTTCCATCAAAATTCCATGTTAATTCATGTATCCAACACCAACTTAATGACAAAATTATTTTCCATAAATTTTTTCTTATTTTCAAAATTAATGGAAACACAGGCATTGTATTTCAGCAGAAATATGGTAACAAAGAAGTTAACCTAATTTCATAATTAACCAATGTTATTCAACTTTGATTATATTGCATATTTTGGACACTTATATTCTATTATACTGGAGTTATCTTGTTTGTTTTTATATTTTAAATACCTCTAGAGGGAGTTTATGTTTGCTAATATAACAAATGTATTCTGATTCACTATATATCATATATATATATATATACACGTGTGTATGTATGTATGTATGTATGTGTGTGTGTGTGTGTGTGTGTGTGTGTGTGTGTGTTTATGCATATGTATATATATATATATCATCATCATCATCATGATCGTTTAACGTCCGCTTTCCATGCTAGCATGGGTTGGACGATTTGACTGAGGACTGGTGAAACCGGATGGCAACACCAGGCTCCAATCTAATTTGGCAGAGTTTCTACAGCTGGATGCCCTTCCTAACACCAACCACTCAGAGAGTGTAGTGGGTGCTTTTACATGTCACCCGCACGAAAACGGCCACGCTTGAAATGGTGTCTTTTATGTGCCACCCGCACAAGCCAGTCCAGGGGCACTGGCAACGATCTCGCTCGAAAATCCTACGGGAGCCAGTCAGGTGGTACTGGCAACGACCACGCTCAAAATGGTGCATCTTGCCACAAACAAAAACTAACTTCCTAGTTAACCTGCCTTTGATGTTGCTGCACCTCTTATGTGTCCATAGCTTGCACCGGGTACATCTTATAGAGTTACTACCTACTCCTTTACTGCATACTGAGCAGGGCCATATATATATATATATATATATATATATATATATATATAAGATGGGCTTCTTTCAGTTTTCATCTACCAAATCTACTCATAAAGCTTTAGTCAATCTGGGGCTATAGTTGGAGACACATGGCCAAGGTGCCACACAGTAGGAACACACACAAACATGCATGTACATAAAATATAAGTAATAAAAGTTATAATAATAATAATAATAATAATAATAATAATAAACACTCACAACCCCCGGTCTGGGAATTGAAACCACAATCCTATGACCACGAGTCCACTGCCCTAACCACTGGGCCATTGTGCCTCCATAATAGCGTAAGTATGGAAGGTGTAAAAATGAAGATAAGCAAAACATGTGCAAAGAAAATGAAGTAAGTAATGAAACACAACAGTCTCAAACCCTATGAATGCATAATGATGATCAAAATACACTAAACCAGAACAACACAGACAAAGATATATACGGGAAGCAATGTACAGCAAATTTAAATACTTGAAACAATGGATTTGGAAACCATGTTTATGATATTTTAAAATTAAGTATGATCACAAAATTAAAAGCCATAAAAAAACCTTGTATGGACTACCAGCTGTACTGCCCCAAAATTAAACTTAATAATAAGATAGCAGAAACAATGAAAAAATATAAGTTTGGCTGTCATTGACTTAATTGTATCAGAAGTGAATATCAATATGACCAAGCTAAATAAAATATGTGGCAACCCCTGTGGTCACAAGGACAAATGGATGTCTCTTAAAATCCATTAAAACAAAAGTATCACACCATAAACAAAGGTATGGGAAACTAATATCCATTAAAAAAAAAAAGAGAGAAAATAAAAGAAAGGATCTGTCAATCCTTAATGAAATTAGTAACCAAACAACACTACTAAACAACAAGAAAGAAAGAAAACTATTATGGAAATATAAAGTAAGAAAACAGCATGTACCTGACACAAAAGAACATTCAAAGCAAGATATCCTTGCTAAATCACAAAGAATCCATCGGTTTGAAAAATGCAAACAATTCTTTGAACAAAATCAGTAGTTTAGCTACAACCCAAAATAATTCTACCAAGAACTTGATAAAAATAAAACAGAAATCAAGGCAGTACCAACAGCAGGAAAAATGGAAGAGTTTTGGAAAGAAATATGGTTGGCAAAGGAACTACCCCAGAAAAAAAAAAATCAATTAAAACAACAAACACTGTATCTGAACAATTCTGGACACCCTTAACAATGGAAGAGGTTACCCAAGTGCTACAGAAATTTAACTGGAAATTATTAGGGCATGACAAGATTTCCAATTTCTGGTTAAAATATTTAAATGGAATGCACAAGGCACTGGTAAAGCAATTCTATGACATGCTAATGGAGTCAGAGGCAATACCTGAATGGCCTACAGAAGGGAAAAACCATCCTAATTCCCAAATCTACTGAAACTACAAACCCACAAAACAACAGACCCTACAATCTACAAAGCTTTAACTACAATAATATCGCAGAGAATGAGTAGACATCTAAAAGAAAGAATCTGTTTTCAGAAGAGCAGAAGAGATACTACAAAGACTCATATAGTTGTAAAGACCAGTTATTGATCAACAAATCCATAACTGAAGACTGCTGAAAGAAAAAGAAGGGTTTAAGCATAGCTTGGATCGATTAACGGAAGGCTTTTGACAATATTCCCCACACATGGATCCTAGAGACATTAACCATGAACAAAGAAGCACCATCAAAAATAAGATAGACAAAGCATGTCATGAATAAATGGCAAACAGTTCTGCAGCCACAGGCAAATGAGGAAATTATAAAAATTAAAACCATCTCCATTAGAAGAAGTATATTCAAAGAAGATTCGTTCTCCCTGTTCCTTTTCTGTCTGGCACTGATGCCTTTGACAGAAATAATTGTGGATGCAACTGCTATGGCAAAACAATCAATCATCTCATGTATATGGATGATCTAAAGATGTATGCTGCATATGATTGACAACTGGAAACATTACTACAGAAAGTGCATGAATTTACCAAACAAATAAATATAAAAGTCGACAGAAAAATGTACCAAAGCAACCCTGAAAAAAAAAAAAATGGAAAATTAGTTAAGAAAAACAACATCACACTAAGTAAAAACATGAAATAAGATAACTAGACCAAAGCCAGGAAAAGAAAAAAACTTTGTATAACACACACACAACTAGAAAGAAAAACTAAGGGGAAAATATTCTAGACAAGTTAGATTAGTACTTAAAATAGAGCATAATGTGAAAAATAAAGTAGTAGTTTCCAATACTCTGGCTGTCTCAGTTATAAGTTATGGTTATAAGTACAATATTCAGTTATATAAGTACAATATAAGTACAATATACAGTTATAAGTTATAAGTACAATATTCTTAATTTGACATGAAATGAACTAGCCTAACTAGATGGGAAAATAAGAAAAATAATGATGGAATTTAGAATACATCACCTAAAATCTGACATAGTAAGGTTATATGTACAATGAATTGAAAGTGAAAGTTACCAATAGTAGTCCCCACTCGGAAGGTCCTCTGGAACAGACTAATCAGTTCGTTTTCGTCGATGCCCAAAACTCCTCCAAAAAACATTGCTATTGCTCCTAATCCCTAATCCTACTGGTAGAAGCAGTGAGCATTTGATAACTATTTGGGATTGTACACATTACAGCTTCCCTCACCAGATTACCAACGACAAGTACCAACGTTTTTGCTAACACTTTGATCAAAATCTCAAAATTTGTGTCCAGCAGAGTTATGGACTGAAAGTTGTCTGTGTTACTTCTTTTGTTGGCGTCCTTTCTTAGCTGTGTTAACATTCACTGGCTCACAGCAGTAGGAAGTTTCCAGTTGCCATAGTAGTCTGCTAAAAGATCACTAAATAAGTCTGGCATGAATTAGTAAAATCATTAGGAAGACCATCTTAAACCAAACAATTTGCATCTTGTACAACCAGCCACAATAACTGTCTCCAATCAACCATCCATCCTCAACAGTTGAGTGAATTACTATTGAAAAGCCACACCCAACTGCTTGGAATTGAAAAGCAGGTTTCATCTCAATCAAAGCTTGTGGCTCTGTTGTCATATCATTTTCCGCCACTCAGACCCAATGGACTACTTTTGTTCTTTCGTGTTTTAGCTCACAGACCTTAACTCTGGCAACACAACCTCTGTATTTTACGTTGAAGAAATAGTCATGGTCAGTCTTGACATTAATATGTCTGTCCTAATGTCTTTACCAATTACTTCTTCTAGATAGCTAGGCAGCCCTCCCTCCATACTCCAACCAATTTCAGTCTGTTGCTGAATGAATGCTATGCCCTGCCAAAGGGTAGTCTGTAACTATGCAAGGCATGGTCATCACTCTGTGAGGTATTTTCAAAATACCCCATTGTCATTGAAAATGGGCACTATTGCTACTGTTCTAGAGATCCTTGTCTTGCTGATGGCTACTACATCTATGTCTAGTGACCTGAATCACTTTGGTTCCAAGCTAACCTCAGGTCCATGTACATTTATGCATTTCCACTCTCAGTACAGCCATATTTGTCACAGAAACAAAATTGGAAGTTTACTCAGCCTAGAGAAAGCTGTGTCATCAGTCCTCTTCACTGGTTGAAAAAAAAGGTCAAATTGACATTCTAAGATGTGTTTGATGTCTTTCTAAAAAAGCCCAATATCAAAAGTTTTATTTTGCTTTAAGTGTCTAAGTTTGCAAATCAACTGATTTGCAAACTTTAGGATTCTGTCAGCTGAGGTTTTGGAGATGAACTTCAGAAAACATCTCCTACTAGAACGAACACTTTTATTGTTGACCATCCCTTCTCCCAATTCAATGTTGCTCTTCCAATCAACAGTGAAACTGATATAGGAGGACTGATCTGATGAGTTTTGTTGTTGCTCAGCTTGTAGTCAAGTTGTTGTCTTCTCTTTCTTGTGTAACTGGTTATTCTTTAGATGTTCGCTGCAGTTGTTATTGTTGTTGACGTTGCAATGATGGTATGGATGTGTTGTGAATATGAGGAATGTCATGCGATCTTTGGATTCTACTGGCTTTCAGTTTTGGCTGGCTATTTTCTGCATGTGCAGTTGTGTTTGAGTTTGCCTTTGGGGAAGAAGTCATTGCTAGGTAGATGTTGGGAGGTTTTGTTTCTGTCACTTTTGTTAGAAACTCTGCCAAATCAGATTGGAGCCTGGTGTAACCACCTGGTTCACCAGTCCTCAGTCAAATCGTCCAACCCATGCTAGCATGGAAAGCGGACATTAAACGATGATGATGATGTTATTGTTGATGTTGCTGTTACATCTGTTGTAGTAATTTTAGTAGTTTCTTTACTAGTCAGTAGAGCTCAAAGAGCTACAAGTATTGCAAAAGACATTAAACAGGACTTACAAAGATGTGTGGATTTGAGAGAGAGAGAAAAAGAAGGGGGCAGGGATGAAAGATGTTATAAAATATAGAATATATCACCTTTCTGGCACTTGTGCCGGTGGCATGTGTAAAGACATTCGAGCGAGATCGTTGCCAGTGCCGCTGGACTGGCTCTTGTGCGGGTGGCATGTAAAATACACCATTTTGAGCATGGCCGTTGCCAGTACCGCCTGACTGGCCTTCGTGTCGGTGTAACGTAAAAGCACCCATTACACTCTCTGAGTGGTTGGCGTTAGGAAGGGCATCCAGCTGTAGAAACTCTGCCAAATCAGATTGGAGCCTGGTGTAGCCATCTGGTTTCACCAGTCCTCAGTCAAATCGTCCAACCCATGCTAGCATGGAAAGCGGACGTTAAACGATGATGATGATGGTGATATATATATATATATATATGTGTGTGTGTGTGTGTGTGTGTGTGTGTGTGTGTGTGTGTGTGTGTATGTATAGAATATATACGTGTGTGTTGGTATGTGTGTGTGTACGCACATAGTAGGGTGAGATAGATTATAGTTTCCCACTGACCATTCCTCTTACCCATTCTCTTCTTTTCTTTAGTTCTGGTGAAGGATTAACGTCTGAAGCGTTAAGACTCTCTTCAAAAAGCATTAGCTAAAGCGTTAAGCTAAAACTATATTTGTTACACATTGTCCCTCCTAAGTCATTTTTCCTTTATGGTATGTACATGACATATGCATACACACACACACACACACACACACACACACACACACACATATATATATATATATATATATATATATATATATATATATATATGTATGTATATATAGGAAAATGAAAAATAATAATAAGGCAGAATGCTAAACTGGAAGCATATTTTAATAAAGATTTCTAACCGGCTTTCATTGCATGGCAAATTTTCAAGAAGAGGGAGAATGAAAATGTCTTTTACAAAAAAGTAGAAAATGAAAAAAATAATATATTAAAAAATAATATATAAAAAAATAAATATACCAATACATTATATTGTCTTTGAGCTTTTAAAGTTCAATGGTAATTCATGTAGATAATGGTTGGAAAAATAAGGATGCCTGAAAATTGAGAGTTGTGTTAGGTTTATATATGCATGTATATATATATATATACATACATATGTATGCATATATATATATATATATATATATATATATATATATATATATATATATATATATATATATATATATATACATACATATGTATGCATATATATATATGTATATATATATATATATATATATATATATATATATATATATATATATATATATATATATATATATATATATATATACATATATACATATATATATATATATATATATATATATATATATATATCATCATCATCATCATCATCATCATCATCGTTTAACGTCCGCTTTCCATGCTAGTATGGGTTGGACGATTTGACTGAGGACTGGTGAAACCGGATGGCAACACCAGGCTCCAATCTAATTTGGCAGAGTTTCTACAGCTGGATGCCCTTCCTAACTCCAACCACTCAGAGAGTGTAGTGGGTGCTTTTACGTGTCACCCGCACGAAAACGGCCACGCTCGAAATGGTGTCTTTTATGTGCCACCCGCACAAGCCAGTCCAGGGGCACTGGCAACGATCTCACTCGAAAATCCTACGGGAGCCAGTCAGGCGGTACTGGCAACGGCCACGCTCAAAATGGTGCATCTCATGTGCCACCCGCACAAGAACCAGTCCAGGGGCACTGGGAACGATCTTACTTGGCTTGCCGGGTCTTCTCACGCACAGCACATTTCCAAAGGTCTCGGTCAGTAGTCATCGCCTCGGTGAGGCCCAATGTACGAAGGTCTTGCCTCACCACCTCAGCCCAGGTCTTCCTGGGCCTACCTCTTCCACGGGTTCCCTCAACTGTTAGGGTGTGGCACTTTTTCACGCAGCTATCCTCATCCATTCTCACCACATGTCCATACCAGCGCAATCGTCTCTCTTGCACACCACAACTGATGCTTCTAATGTTCAGCTTTTCTCTCAAGATACTTACACTCTGACGGGTATTCACATTGACATTACACATCCAACGGAGCATACTGGCTTCATTCCTTGCGAGCTTACGTATGTCCTCAGCAGTTACAGCCCATGTTTCACTGCCATGTAGCATGGCTGTTTGTACACATGTGTCATACAGTCTGCCTTTTACTCTGAGTGAGAGTCCCTTTGTCGCTAGCAGGGGTAAGAGCTCTCTAAACTTTGCCCAGGCTATTCTTATTCTAGCAGCTACACTTTCAGCGCACCCACCCCCACTACTAACTTGGTCGCCTAGATAGCGGAAGCTATCGACTACCTCTAGTTTTTCACCCTGGAATGAGATAGAAGTTGTTTCCTGTTTGTTTACAGTCTTTATTGCACCTGAACATCTGCCACAAACAAAAACTAACTTGCTAGTTAACCTGCCTTTGATGTTGCTGCACCTCTTATGTGTCCATAGCTTGCACCGGGTACATCTTATAGAGTTACTACCTACTCCTTTTCTACATACTGAGCAGGGCCATCTACCTGAAGGGGTTTGTGTTTTATCTACCTTCCTACTTATTAGGATTTTGGTTTTAGCTGGGTTGACTCTAAGGCCCTTCAATTCTAGACCTTGCTTCCACACCTGAAACTTCTCCTCTAGTTCTGATAGTGACTCCGCAATTAGGGCAAGGTCATCAGCATAGAGGAGCTCCCAGGGGCAACCTGTCTTGAACTCCTCTGTGATTGCCTGGAGGACTATGATAAATAAGAGGGGGCTGAGGACGGAACCTTGGTGGACCCCTACCTCTACCCGGAATTCATTGCTGTACTCATTTCCAACCCTCACCTTACTGGCAGTATCTCTGTACATGGCTCGCACAGCTCTCACTAACCATTCTTCTATCCCAAGTTTCCTCATTGACCACCAGATAAGGGATCGGGGGACCCTGTCAAAGGCTTTCTCCATGTCAACGAAAGCCAGGTACAGAGGTTTATCCTTAGCTAGGTATTTCTCCTGCAGCTGTCTCACTAGAAATAAGGCATCAGTAGTGCTTTTACCTGGCACGAACCCAAACTGCATCTCATCTAAATTGATTCGCTCCCTAATTAGTTGGGCTATGACCCTCTCTGTAACTTTCATAACCTGATCTAACAGCTTGATGCCTCTGTAATTATTTGTATCTAAAGCGTCACCTTTACCTTTGTAGCAGTTGACTATGATGCTGCTACACCAGTCATTGGGTATGACTCCTTCGTGTATCACCTGGTTCGTAATACGGGTGACTAGGCTATAGCCAACACTGCCAGATATTTTGAGCATTTCTGCAGTGATTCCTGATGGGCCGGGGGCTTTCCCGGTCTTCATACTCTTAATTGCTTTATCTACCCCGGTACTATCAACTCGGATAGCTGGTCCCTCTATTGGGTCGACATACGGCAGGCTCTCTTCCTCCCATTCATTCTCTTTATTAAGCAATCTATCGTAGTGGCATCTCCAGACCTCTTTCTTTGCATCCTCATTTAGTGCAAGCGTACCATCATCCATGCGAACACATTTCTCTCCTACAACATCACTATTCTCTCTCCTACACTGTCTTGCAACACAAAATACCTCGAGTCTTTGGTCCTCACGGCGCAGAACATTGGCAAAGCTTTTCTTATCTGCTTCCCCTCTGGCTAAATAAACCTGTCGCCTAGCCTCCCTTCTGGCACATTGGTACAATTCCCTGCTACCACCGTTCTTCCAGTCCTTCCAAGCCTGTTTCTTTTGTCTAATAGCCCTGTCTACCTCCTTGTTCCACCACCACGTTACTCTGGGTCGGGAGGGGACCTTACACCACCCACAAATCTGGTTGGTGGCTTTCAACAGGTTGTCCCGCAGAAATCTCCAATTGTCTTCCACGTTGCATGATGCTATATCCCCTTCTATTTCGTTAAATGCTTCAAGTAACTTGTCTCTAAGTCTCTGTCCATTTGCAGGGTCTTTAAGCTTCCACACCCTTCTCCTCCAAGCCTGTCTAATTCTGGGCACCCATTTTGCCTTGATCCCAAAGTCGCTAACTACTAATCTATGTTGTGGGGTACATTCTTCGCCTGGGTAGGTTTTGGCATTTATAAGCCGCCCTCTTTCCCTATTTCTGGCGAGGATGTAGTCGATTTGGCTAGAGTGTCTGCCGGAGCGGTAGGTGACTAGGTGACTGGCAGGTTTCCTGAAGTTGGTATTGCAGACCATAAGACCGGTTGCATCACAGAACTCCAGCAGTCTGGTTCCCTCCTCATTGCGGGAACCGAAGCCATAGCCTCCATGTATGCCATGGAAGCCTCCAGCACGACGTCCGACATGACCATTGAAGTCTCCAGCCACAAAGAGAAGGTCCCTGTCACTCGTCGACGAGGTAGTTTGCAAGAGGGTGTCATAGAATTGGTCTTTCAGACCATCTGGTAGCCCCGGTTGAGGTGCATAGGCTGAGATGACAGTAGCTAATCTATGATGAAGCACTAGTCTGATCTTAAGTACTCTGTCACTTACTCTAACGACCTCGATTACCTTATCCACCCATTTCTCCGCTAGAAGTATTCCTACGCCCCCGACCCCGTCAGTGTTCCCTGCCCAGAAAATCTTGTACCTGTGTTCTTTGCCTGTGAGGAACCTCGCAGAACCTCCTCTCCATCTTACTTCCTGGATGCAGCACATATCTACGCGTCTCCGTTCAAGCATCTCAACAACTTCACCAGATCTACCTTTCAGCGTGCCGACGTTGAGAGTGCCAATCCTAACAGTATGGGTGTTGGGGGTGTGGGCCTGTAGCCTGGGAAGGGGGAAAGCAGTGTCGTGTACCTGAAAAGAAAACTTGCAATTGGAAGAATTCATAAGCAAAACAGTACCTACAACCTGCAAACATTACTCAAACTTAATGCGCTACCCAAAGGTAGGGGAGAGGATGGCCAAGGCCGCTAGATGGGTTCCGGGAGACAGCCAAGGATGACAGGATGACAGAGGAATGCACTTCCGGTGGAGGGGGTGGGAGGGCGGGTGTACCATCAGCGAGGAGATAGGGCTCTTGATCGTAGATTTTAAATATTTGAGAGACAACAATGCATAAATCGTAATTTTTAAAGGAGCAATGAAATCTAGGTGAATAGAATATATACGTAGCATGAATTTAGGAAGCTTAGAAAATGAATAAGTATGAATTTAAGACAAAAACTGAATTCAATTGAATTTCATGGAGAGAAACAAGATAAATAATAGAGGGCAGACTAAAGCGCGAAAGGTATGAGATGTTTGAGGCTGTAAATAAATAAATATATATATATATATATATATATATATATATATATATATATTATCAAGTTGGAAAACCGAGAAATCTAATGGATATAAATTAATTAATTAATTAATTAACATATTCACTTACATTTGTTTCATTTCACAAACAAAATGTAAGTTACAATAAATATAGAAATATATAATATTGTATTTTAAATGCCTTATATGGAAAATCATCAGAGTGTTGTCCTTTGTAATTTTAATTTTGTTTGTGAAATGAAACAATTGTAGATGAATATGTTAATTTATAAATTAATTTGTATCCACTAGATCTCTCTGTTTTCTAACTTGATAATAATGTTTGATATTTTACAATGTTTTATATGATATATTCATTGAAGAAATATCTCTTCAAAATGTAATATATTAAACCAGTGTATCTTGGATAAAATATCCCTATAAGGGGTTTAAATATCCTCATTGTGACTATATATATATATATATATGTTGTTGTACTTGGGGATGGTCATATTGCCAGTTTAGCCAATAAAAACACACGCACTGTATATTTGGTGTTAATTTGCTTCAGCTTTATATTACATTAATCTTAATCTTATTTTTATTGGCTAAACTGGCAATATGACCATCCCCAAGTACAACAACATCTGTTTCAACACACGATTTCACATCAAAAATTTTGCAAAACAAATATATATATATATATATATATATATATATATATATATATATATATATATATATGCATATGTATAGGTGTAGGAGTGGCTGTATGGTAAGAAGCTTGCTTCCCAACCACATGGTTCCTGATTCAGTCCCACTGTGCGCACCTTGGGCAAGTGTCTTCTACTATAGCCTCGGGCTAACCAAAGCCTTGTGAATGGATTTGGTAGACGGAAACTGAAAGAAGCTCATCATATATATATATATATATATATGTTTGTGTATCTGTGTTTGTCCCCCACCATCACCTGACAACCAATGTCGGTGTGTTTACGTCCCTGTATCTTAGCAATTTGCTAAAATAAACTGATAGAATAAGTAATAGGCTTGCAAAGAATAAGTCCTAGGTCAATTGTTTCGACTAAAGGTGGTGCCCCCGCATGGTGGCAATCAAAATGACTAAAACAAGTAAAAGAATAAAAGAATACATACATTGTTTTATATTTACTTTGTTTTATATTATACTCATTTATTGTGCTTTTAATTATTAATGTTTCTATATGTGATAGTGGATTTTCATCGATGAGTTCTTGAAACTTGGTTATTTTCCCTAAAACTATATATTTTATATATATATATATATATATATATATATATATATATATATATATATATTAAACAATAGGGTAAAAAATTGGATATTAATTAATATCAATTTAATACTAGGTAACCAGCACATTAAAAGAATCAGGGAGATTCAGGAAGATTATTTGAGATCTCAAAGGATTATTGTATAGGTACATATAAAAATATATATAAAGGAGACCACTAGGTGGACTGCCAATGTGCTAGAAGAAGATCACATATGTGTCTACTAAGATCGGATAATTCTCAAAGGGAATTCAGCGAAGTAACAAAAACGTAAAACAGGCAAGACTAGTGTGTGTGTGTGTGTGTGTGTGTGTGTGTGTGTGTGTGTGTGTGTGTGTGTGTGTGTGTGTGTGTGTGTGTGTGTGTGTGTGTGTGTGTGTAGGTAGACAGCCAGATTGTTAGATAAATAGATAAATAAATAGACATACATACATACAGACAGACAGACAGACAGACAGACAGACAGATAGATAGATAGATAGTTATATATATATATATATATATATATATATATATATATATATAATATAGATCGATAGATAGATAGATAGATAGATAGTTATATATATATATATATATGTATGTATGTATGTATGTATGTATGTATGTATATATATATATATATATATATATAATATAGACAGATAGATAGATAGATAGATAGATAGATAGATAGATAGATAGATAGATAGATAGATAGCTCGTCTGACGGTAGAAAGCATAGGGGATTTTGAAATGAGAATAACGAAGAGAAGAATAATACAGCAAAGAGAATGAAAGTGAAAGAAAAGAGTATTGAGAAGATTAGATAAAAGTATGCAAGAAAAAGTTTAAAAAGATGTTTGAAGATTATGGATGGATGAAGAGGGAAGGGGGGATGGGGAATAAAAGATTACAGCGTGAGAGAAGAATCAAGTATGTGAAAGAAAGTGAAAGCGAGAAAGAGTAAGAGAAAGAAAGAGTAAGAGAGAGAGAGTGAGAGAAAGATAAATAGAGAGAGAGAGAGAGAGAGAGAGAAAGGAAAGATGTGTGTACGGGATCAGAGAGAAAGGAAAAGGTATGTGAGAAAGTGAGAGATAGAGGTATAAGAAAAACATCAAGAGATACAAAAGTTACATATACGCGCGCACACCTACACATACACACACATCTAGATGTGTGTGTGTGTGTGTATAACATATATATAGAGAGAACGAGAGAAAAATGAGCAGAGAAAGGGTTGGTGGGAAAGGGGATGTTCTGCAAGAATCTAAATCAGTTTGGAATCATTGTAAAAAATATATCAAAAATATGATATAGAATGAACTAAAGTTTCCTTAAAATATATATATATATAGCAATATAAATAATTAAAACAAAATCAAATAACAAAAACACCAATACCAACAACAAAAACGAATATATTTTCTGAAATTCTTTTCATTATCTTTCATTTATTATCATCATTATTATTATTAAGTCTGTTTACTGTGCTTTCTGCAATTTTTTTGTAAACCCGCATCTTTTTACAGTGCAGTATTTAGTATATATTCGTCTTGTTCCACTTAACACACTCTGTCTTACTTATTTCTCCCTTTCTTTCCCTCCCGTTCTCCTTCTCTCTTTCTCTCCCCCTCTGCCTTTCTCTATTTCTTTCACTCTTTTACTCTGTCATTCATTGTATTATATATTTTCTCCATTGGCCAATATGTTTTCCTTCTTTTTCTCTTTCTTTACGTCTTGTCTTGCAATTTACATACACGCATACACATGAGTTTGTGTGCGTGTGTATGCGTATATATATTCATGTGAGTGCGTGTCTACGTATGGCTGTGTGTGTGTGTGTGTATTTATATAGATATGTTTTTAATGTGTTTTTTCACCTCCTTATTCCATTCTCCCACTCCTTCTTTCAAATTCCTCTTCCTTGCTCTCTTTTTCTCCTTTTACACACACAAGGTACGCACTGATGAGCGGAAAACTGCACTCACAGCTGGCAGCCAAGTCGAACAGACCTATTTCCCGATTGCAGAAACGAAGTATAGAGTGTAAATCGTTTGCTAAACTGACACAAGGAAAACCGCAAGAAGAAGGAGGAGGAGGAGAAGTCGAAGAATAAGAAGTAGAAAGAGAAGTACAAGAAGCAAAGAGATCGAGAACGAGAGAGAGAGAGCGAGTGAGAGGGGGAGAGTGACAGAGAGAGACAAGTA
>NC_142944.1:36610260-36617811 GCF_046866305.1 Octopus bimaculoides | reverse complement strand
TTATCTTCCCAGCTATTCCCACTCATATATGTGGAGTAGCCATGTGTCTTCTCTTTAACAAGATACTTATTCTTGTCCCTCTATCACACTTTAGCCCCTGAACACCTGGCGTAAAGCCCCTGAGCACCTGGCATAAAGCCCCCTCCCTCACTGAGTTGTGAAATCTTTTTCTCTGTTCTTTTTCTATCTTGCTGGTGGTACAAAAAAAGCACCCTGTACATTCTATAAAGTGGTTGGCATTAAGAAGAGCATTCAATTATAGAACTGGATCATAGTGCTGTCCTTGGATCCACTGGATCCTGCCACACCATCCAACCCATGCCAGCATGGAAAACAGACATTAAATGATGGTAATGTTGATGTTGAATGATGATATCATCATCTTTTAACATCCATCATTCATGTTGACATAGGTTGGGTGGTTTCACAGGATCTGACAGAATCTAAGGACTACATAGTGCTCCAATGTATCATTTGGTAAGGTTTCTATGGTTGCATACTCTTCCTTACACCAACCCTTTTGCAGCATGTATTGTGTGTGTCTTTTTTTTTTTTTGTGACATCATCAATAGTAACACAAAAATATGAGCTTGTGTGTGTTTTTATAAACCTATCTGCAGTCTTGTCTAACATCAATTCCTTGTCATTTTCTTTCCAGGAAGTTGAAAACGGCCGCCTGTTTCGACTCCTTTGCAAGTTAGTTACGATATTGGAAAGACCGGAGTAAGATATATTGTTTTATTTTCTTTGTGTGTGTGTATGTATGTTTATATATATATATATATATATATATATATATATATATATATATAAATATAGATATAGATAGATAAACAGATATGTGTATGTATGTATATAGGTGCAGGTGTGGTTAGAAGTTTACTTCCCGACACATGGACTCAAGTTCATTCCAACTGCATGGCACTTTAGGTAAATGTCTTCTACTTTAGCCTCAGGCCAACCAAAGCAGTGTGAGTGGATTTGGCTGTTGTATATATATTTGTATATATATTTGTATATATATGTGTGTGTGTGTGTGTAATATTAGGTTGGAAAGAAAGTCCTGTTGCATTTCAAGATAGGAAAGAAACAAATGATTGTTTGGTTTAATTGGTATATTTAATGAAGACAATACCTTTCATTATTGTCAACATTATCCCATCTACTTGGCAAATTGTTGGTCCATCAGATTTAAAATTCTTCAGGTTTCAAAGTAAAGAAACAATATCATTTGTTTTTCCTCTAAATAATGTTTCAATAATCTGCAAAAGTGACACTCAAACAGAGCAAGGTGTTGGGAGTAAGAAGAATGAGGTACAAACTCCCATATATATATATACGGTAATATAATCTTTTCCTGAGTGACTTGGGCAATATGTTGTTTTGCAGTTTTGTGTCAGAGTAACAACGCTGGGCACTTTTTATGCAAATTTTTGTGCAATGGTTCCAGTTAGTGACAATAGTTCTTTGCATTAACTTTTTTTCGTTTTGGTTTAACATTTCATATTCTACCTACACAGAGCTTGTTCAGATACATTAAAGTTCCATTTCCATAGAGAGGGTGAATATTTCTTGCCACTTGTATTACTGAAGAATCTTTTTGAATGCAGTGTCAGGTATGGGGCCAAGCTTAACGAGTGGGATCCACTCCATATAGGAAGGGGAAATAATCACTAGAATCAAGAATTCTCCAAAGCTGATATGCTCTGCAGATGTCACTTATTGTGCAAAAAACATGTCTACATAGCTATCCCCCTCTCTCCTATCAATCAGATTGTTTATTACTTAATGCCATTTTAATTTTTGGAGAATTCTTTCTGAGATTACCATCTTTCTTCATTTGGCATTTGTCTCAATGGAAGTGGAGATTAATTTCAGTAATTCAACAGTTTATCTTATATGTCATCATAATCATTGTCATTTAGCATCCATGTTGCATGGGGTGGATGGTTTGACAGAATTTGATGGTTCCAAAGACTGTATTGTGCTCTAGTGTGTTCTTTGGCATGGTTTCTATGGCTGGATACCCTTCAACTTTAATGTATGTGCTAAGTGTGTGTGTTTTTTTTTTCATGGCATCAGCACTAGTGAGGTTGCCATGCAACTTGCAAGACTTTGAACTCCAACAGAAGTGGTTTTATGCTAAATAAAGGATTAGTGCTTTAACATTCAGATTTCTTTAAGATTTCAGTGGCGTCTTTGTATATTTTTAAAATGACATTGTAGATAAGGTGTGAGAGGCTGGATCTGGTCAGTTTTAACATAAAACATGTAGAATATTTGGACCAGATATGACTGGATTAAATGCTAAAGGGTTAATCCTTCAGCATTTAAACTATCAGTCAAATGTCAAGCCCAAACATTCTCCCTGTTTTATGTTCAAACCAGCCAGATCTGGCTTCTCATGCCTTACTCTACTAAAGCCACATCATCAAAATCTCGTAGCTATGAGATAATGTATGATTAATTGAAAACAATTTGAATAAATAAGCATTGCATTTGACTGAGTAATCTGAATGCTAAAGGCTTAAAGTATGAGAGAAAAAGTCAGAGCAGAACAGAAGAGAGGGTGGGAGTGAGTGGGTGAAGTTGGAAAGAGATAAAAATAGGGGTGATGTTTGTGTGGACCCTTAAGGTACCAGCTGAGTAGAGGATGAGTGGGCCAGAGGGACCAGGCATATGGGTAGGTGAAGATTGCAAGAGTGTATGAGAGAAAGAGAGATGAGGAGTGAGTGAGGCAGTGTGAATACAGTGAATGAACAAGTGTTGAGGGGTCGTATGTTGTAAATGGTGGACAAGCGTAGGAAGTGTCCAATAATGCATGGAGGGTGCTTTTTAATGGCACCAGCACTAGTGGCATCATCAAGTAACTTTCAAGACAGGACCCCTCAACTGAGTTAGAGTGCAATATTGAAAGAGGTGGTTTTATGTCAGGTGTTGAGAAGGTAAAGATGTGATAAAGGGATGGGAAAGCGTATTTTGCTGTAGAGGTGATACATGGCTACTGCAGTAGAAAAGGGAGAAAAGATGGTATATATGAGGTGTCAGTGCATAAACTCAAGGTACAAGGTACATAGGTACATAACCTCAAGGTACATAGGAACATAACCTCAAGGTACATAGGTACATAACCTCAAGGTACAAGAAGGATAGAAAGTGTATAGGGACAGAAGATCCAGGATGGGTGGGTAGGTATGTTCAGGAGAGGCAGACTTTAGAGATGCGGACAGAATTGAAAGTAGTGAGTGGCAAGCACAAACACAAAAACGCAGATGGTTAATAGTGAATCTCACTCAGTGGAAGGCAAGTATGCAAAGGGAAATACAATAATTCCTTTAGTGGTAATGCATAAAGAGGGGTTTGTGAAGAGAAAAACAGTATAGTAAAACTGTAGATAGATAACAAATAGGGAGATACCATATTTGCTGGAATTTAGGATGCCCTGCTGTTTTACAAAGATATTTTGTGGATAAAGCAAATTTAATGCTAGATTATACACCTATTGATAGATATTTTAATTGGTCAAATCTAGCCAAAATATTCTATTTGTTTTATGTTCAAGGTAACCAGATTGGGTCTCTCATATCTACTCTGTTGTTGTTGTTGTTGGCACTCCGTCGCTTACAACGTCGAGGGTTCCAGTTCATCCGATTAACAGAACAGCCTACTCGTGAAATTAACGTGCAAGTGGCTGAGCACTCCACAGACACGTGTACCCTTAACGTAGTTTGACACAGTGTGACAAGGCTGACTCTTTGAATTACAGGCGCAACAGAAACAGGAAGTAAGAGTAAGAGAAAGTTGTGGTGAAAGAATACAGCAGGGTTCACCACCATCCCCTGCCAGAGCCTCGTGGAGCTTTAGGTGTTTTCGCTCAATAAACACTCACAACACCCGGTCTGGGAATCGAAACCGCGATCCTATGACCGCGAGTCTGCTGCCCTAACCACTGGGCCATTGCGCCTCCACCATATCTACTCTATAATATCATTAAAAAGATGTACAATCACATCATCATCAAAATCTCAAAGGTACAGGGTAATGCCTGATTAATTCAAAACAATGTCAGTAAATAAGAATTATAATACAATTTAATCTGAATGCTAAAGGGTTAAAGTTGTTTTGTAAAGGAAAATGTGTATAGTTCTGCACAAGTAAATACAATTTTGTAACAGTCTACTGGATTAATGTATGAAATCATAGATTTATCAAAGGTAAACTATTTTAAACAAGTACTACATTTCAACTTTATCTTCTTTCAGATCAGTTGTGTAGTTGGTCATAGTTTAGTTAAGAGAATTGTTATACTGTATGTGAAATTAATATTTCTAGCTATAATATTTATGTAACAGGGTGATGCGCCGCCACTATGTTATTGTTGTCATCCACTCATAGCTGACAGGTGGATGAAAGTTTAACATTTCTTTCATCTTTCTAGGAGAATTTTTCAATTGGATGTTTAAAAAAATGTTTCTTTAATGTAACACAGACATTAAATAATGTAAGTCATATCAAGTATGGTTATATATGCTGAGGAAGAAGGTATGAGATGGCATGACTTTTTTACATAGTTACTGACATATTGTGAGCAATTTTTTGTGAATTTATGTTAGCGGACTGATATTTTGGCTGATAGTTTTCAATATCATATTATTAGTAACAAATATGAGAAAAGGTCAAATTTTTTGATATGTTTAAAAATATTTTTAAAAATGCATTTTATATACTTACAAATACAGTATATATTTTGAAAAGCATATGTATTATACTTACATGTTATTATAAATCAAATTCGTTAATCTTTTTCATTACAGATTCTCAATTGATGCTTCCTGGTCAGAAACAGGAGATCGATACATGTTAAAACTCTTCCGTGACTATATCTTCCACCAAGTTGACGAACATGGCACACCATGGGTAGATATGGCACATATCGTGGACTCATTAAACAAGGTATGTTTGTACATATATCTTTTACTTGTTTCAGTCATTGGACTATGGCCATGATGGGGCCTTGTCTTGAAGGATTTAGTCAAATAAATCAACTCTAGTACTTATTTTTAAGTCTGGTACTTATTTTCTCAGTCTCTTTTGTTGAACCACTTATTACAGGGATTTACACAATGCAATGCCAGTCAGGGGTGGAGACAAATACAAAGACACACATGGATATATATATATATATATATATATATATATATATATATATATATATATATAAACATGCACACACATGATGGGCTTCTATACAGTTTCCATCTTCCATATTCACTTACAAGGCATTGATTGGTCTGGGAAGATAGTAGAAGATATTTGCCCAAGGTGCTGTGCTGTGGGACTGAACCCAAAACTATGGGAAAGCATATTTCTTAGTCACACAGCTATGCCTGCATCTATATATATGTATGTGTAGGCTAAATCCCAAACCACATGGTTGGGAACATCATTATCATTGTCATTTACCATTCATGTTCCATGCTGGCATGGATGGGACGATTTGACAGGATCCAATGAATCCTAGGATTGTGTCTGCTCTAGCATGGTTTCAATGACTGGATGCTGTTCTCATACCCCTAGTACAGGTGATGTTGTCATGCAGTTTGCAAGCCTACAAAACCTTAGGAGAAGAGCTTCATGGTAGCCAATGAGGGTTACAGTATGAGAGAAGGGGATGCTGCAGAGTTGTTTCTTGTCATAGAAGATGTACACGACAAACTCACATTTAGGAGAGAGAGCTAGGAATAATATAAACAGTAGCTGTGAAGAGACAAATAGCGGTGGTGGTGATGAGGTGGCTGCGGTCCCTCAAGGTGTAAGGATAGTACGAGTGAGTAGAGATACAGGAAACTAGCAGTGTGAGGAGGCAGGGGTTTGCAAGGCCATTTTCCTGAAGGTATTAGGAACCTGTCTTCTTTAATACTAATTAAAGCCTTCATCTTTGCTAGGAATACCTTAAGACTTCTCAATTCTAGGCTTAGCTTCCATGCCTGGAATTTCTTTGCTAGTTCCTCTATAGATTCAATGTGTAGGGGTTCCCAAGTATAGCCAGTCATAGACTCCTCTGTGATGGTATATAGGACTGAATAGAAGGGGACTGAGGATTAATGGGCTCCAATCCTTACATTAAATTCTTTACTGAAGACTCTCACTTTATTTACTGCATCTTTCTACATAGCTTATACAACTCTCACTGGCCATTCGTCAGTACCTAGTTTCCTTAGTGACCAGCATATTAGTTTGTGGCACCCTGTCAAATGCCTTCTCCAAGTCCATGAAGCCAAGAATAATGATTTACTCAGCCAGGTATTTCTCATGCATCTACCACAAAAATAAATAATAACCGATTAATTAACTAGTAAGTACCCCTTAGCTCATAAAAATTCACTTACATTTCTGATGTAAGTGAATTAAAGGTCTTTCAAGACAGAATATATTGATAAAAAGTGAAAGCAACAAGCAAGCGAGTTAGAATATATATCGAAGAAGAGCCATGTAAAAATTTAAATGAAACTCTGTGTGTGTGTGAATGCTTGTATGTTTGTATCTTGTTTGATATTGCATGATAGTTGTAAATCAATGTCACTGTCATAAAAATAGTGTCATTCATTTGCAATATTCTCTGAAAATATATCTGGCTATGGGGAAATATTACCTTGGAAAAGAGAGTTAGTGAAAATCCACCTCGGTAAACTCTTAACTGCTACATGCAAGCATGAGAAGTTGAACATGAAAACAATGATAGCTGGGTATATATACATATACAACATGCTTCTTTCAGTTCCCATCTACCAAATCCACTCAAAGGCTTCAGTTCAGCCCAGAGCTATAGTAAAAGGCACTTGCCTGATGCCACACAGTTAAAATAAACCTAAAACCATGTGTTTGGAAGGCAAAATTCTTAACCATACAGCTGTGCCATACACATAGAGTAAAAACCACTGGCCTAAGTTATCACACAGTGGGATTGAACCCAAAGCCCTGTGGTTGGGAAGTGGTCTTCTTAACCATACAGCCAACCCTGTGCCTTGGAAATAAGTACTGTTTCAAAGGTTATAGAATTTATAAAAGTATTAGTATTCATTGATCAATAGATGAGTCAGTGGCTTATGACTGAAAAGATAGTTCTATGCTTTTCTTTTTTCTTTCTTTTTTTTTTTTTTGTGATAGTATAGATCTTGGGCTTGTGTCTAATTTTTCTAATTAGCCCAATCTTCCTCAGTGGCTTGTTGATTAATAAGAGACCTTGTGGAGTTCTGGAGGTACTGTTTTCTGACTCTTGTGTAGTTATTGCCCTTAAGAAGGGATGCTGCTCTAGGCAGTGCTTTGGCTCATTGATTTTTTTTTTTTTTTTGTTAATTACAGGTGAAGGTCATTTGCACATGTGTAATTATATATGTACAAACCATTTCAGCATGTCATCATTTAACATGCCTTTTTCCATAGTGGTATAGATAAGATGGTTTGACAGTAACCAATGAGCCAGAGGGCTGTACCAAGCTCCAATGTTTGCTTTGGCATGGTTTATACATGTGGATGCCCTCCCCAATGCCA
>NC_142944.1:36542760-36602760 GCF_046866305.1 Octopus bimaculoides | reverse complement strand
AACGTGTATACATATAAATATGTATCAGTGCACATTTATAGGTGCACACATAGGGATACAAACAAAATATGTAAATTAGACAACTGGACATACATTTGATTAGATCAGCTCAGACAGATAAAAGTATAGAGACAGCTAGACTAAAAGACATATTCAAAAGTGCCAAGTATATGTATATATTCATTTATTACCCCTTGATGCATTTATTTTTAATTTTCATATGATACTGTGTAGATAAAACAATTTAGTAGAAATTAAAAAAGTAGCCAGATAATCTTTGTAGAAATCTGATCTGCAATGACGATGAGTTAGTTGAGTCATGAAAATGTCAACACATAACCATGCTTAGGCACCCACCTATGCAAACAATATATATATATATATATATATATATATATATATATATATATATATATATATATATATATATATATATATATATATATATATATATATATATATATATATATATATATATATATATATATATATATATATATAGTGGAGGTCGATTCGTGACTAAGTAAAAGCACTTCTTAAACTGATTTCACTCTAAGAAATGCTTGCATTAGTCTCCCTGTCGCTGATGTTCTTGCAGAATATTGGAATTAAATGACACTGCTTGTATCACAAGGTTAGAATCACAGATATGTGTGTGTGTGTGTTGTACTTCTTTCAGTTTCCATCTTTCAAATTCACCCATATGGCTTTGGTTCTCCCAGAGTTAGAGTCGAAGACCATGTCCGGTAAGTTCAGTCATCAATCCACCGCAGGAAAAGTTCACCATCATCAGTTCACCTTTTTTTTTTTTCTTTTTTTTTTTTTTTTTTCAGTAAAATAGTTTTTAACTATCAATGGTGAGATACTATGAATATATTTTCTCGATAAACTTTCCTCACAGTGAACTTACTTGTAATCTTTGAAGGCACTCGTCCAAGGTGCTATGCTGTGGGGTTCAAACTGAAGCCATGTGCTTAGAACGCAGACTTCTTAACATTCAGCCATGCTTGTACCTGTAAATAGTTATATACCACTCTGTGTAATGTCACATGACATCATGTGAGGGAAATGACATTGGCTGTGTGTGTGTGCATGCGCATATGTGTAACTAACATGTTATCTCTCTTTCATCCTTCTATTTACTGTATCATTTCAACTCTGCTGTTCCATACTATCAACATCCCCCCACTCCAGGTACACCTACCCCACTCTTCCTAATCCACCTCATAGCTTGAAGATTCATTCTGATACTTCATCACTATTTTACCTCTCTTTTCAGTTCCACCCAGTTACCTTACCTTCTCTTCAAAAATTTGTATAGTCATGTAGCTCCACTACTGCAAGGAACCTGTCCTGCTCTGCCCCTTTTTTTTGTTCATATTTTACTCTCCTCTCTACTCCTTATTCTCCAAGCATAAAGTTGTCCCCATGCACATTCTTGGATCATAGTCCTGCAAGTTTGTATGGTGACCTCAATAGTGCTGGTGATACAAAAAAAATCTTCCATTACATACTGTAAAGTGGTTGTTATTAGAATGGGTATTCAGCCATGGAAACCATGCCACGTCCAACACTGGAGCATGATATAATCCTTGGACCTATCAAATCTTGTCAAACTACCCAGCCCATTCTAACAAGAGTGTTAATGATGGTGATGATGATAGTTTCTATACATACTCTACATTTTAGGTAGCCCATAGTCCAACTCTTCTGGTTGTAATTTATCGTATATTTCTGATATTGATTGAGACTATATAACATGCTTGGCCAATGTGAATCACCAGGTTACTTTTTAACACCCTAACTTATTTAAAGTTTGCTTATAGACAATTAAGTATAAGACAAGGCTTACAAAATAAAGGGCTGTTTTTTTTTTTTTTTTAATCAAAGGGCTACAGAAGTATAAAGATCTAAAAGTAATGAAGTATAAGAATTCTGTAAAAGTAAGTTAGGAAGATATTTGGTTACCAGTCCAATAATCTTCAGACTTGACTGTGTAGTTAGAAGCTTACTTTGCAACCACACAGTCTCAGGTTCAGTCTCACTGAGCAGCTTTTTGGGTAGTATTCTAGTATCATATACTAAAGCCCTAGGCTAACCAATGCCTTATGAACGAATCTGGTAGATAGAAATTGTGTGTGTGTGTCTCTCTCTCATATGTGCGTGTATGTTTGTGTTCTCCCCATCCACTCAATTGACAAATGGTACTGGTTTGTTTTGGGGGGAATAAATCCCATACTTTTGAAAGAAAAAAATATAAGTACTGAGGTTGATTTGTTTGATTAAAACCTTTCAAGGTGGTGCCCCAGCATGGCTTCAGTTCAATGACTGAAACAAGTTAAAGATGGAAAAGGGATTAAATCAAAAATCCTAATCTAGAAATCTATTAAAAACTTTTTCTTAGATATATAATTGCTTATATCAAATACTCTTTCTTAGAAGCCCTTAAATCTGATCTTACCGTTTTCAAATTGGTATCAGTAAGACTGAAAATTTTAATGCATTATGTTACATCTTACATTTAGTTGGAGTCAATATCATAATTGGTGCATAGTTGCCAATTCCAGTAACCTAATTTTTCTCCCGACTTATGACTCCAAATCTACAGTGATGCTGAAAATCCATTGTTCTGTTTCTGCTGAGTTTTTTTTTTTTTTTTTTTTTTTTTTTTGTAAACAAATATGATTGAGTTTTCCATTGTTTGTATTAGAAGTTACCTCTTTCTAAAATGTTTAGTCATGTTCCCAAAAATTGAAATTACTTCCTCCATTTCTGAACCATGCAAGACCACACTATCATTTACCATATTTAACAGCATATAAGGTGCACTTTTTTATTTCTAAAAGTATCCATAAATTACGTCTTGTATTGCTGTATTATAGATGAGAGTCAGTATTGTAGAGTAGGGAGCTTACATGATATTTGTTGCTAATAGTAAAATATTGCAAAATATTAGTTTGTTAGCATAAACTTACCAAAGCCGACCAAAAATATGTCAAAAGTTATGTAGAAAGGTCACACCATCTCATTATACCTCCTTCCTCAGCATACATAGGATAAAAAAGGGTAAAGACCCCCTTAAGTCATTAATGACTGACCTGTCACTGTTACACAGATCATGAAAGCCAAAAATACAAGTTTTACATTTTAGTATGGCAGTTCTCTTGGCCCAAAATATAAACAATTATATGATTGATCTGAAAGATTATAAAACTAAGATACAGTACTCCTATAGCATAGTTATTTTTCTGATTAATTTATGGTCTCATTCTTTTTCCCAATTATAGTGTCACAAAATTGTATTTACTTGCACAAGATCATGCATTTTTCCTGACATAACTACTTAAAAATATCTCTCAATATGTGTATGATCAAATGTACTACATTTGTTGTTTTTTTCCCCACAAAATATACTTATGAAATAGGGGTGCATTTTATATGCCAGTAAATATGGTATCTCTTTTCTGATGAAATCATTAAGTAGTTGAGTTTTGGCTTGAGAAATTTCTATTAGATAATGCATTACCGTTTTCATGGCACATACATGTGTGTGTGTGTAGTTGTCTAATGGGTAGTGTGGTGGCTTCACAATTATATAATATTCAATTCTTGAACTGGAGATCAGGCTGTGCAAGGCAGTTTATTTATCAAAAAGTGGAAAGGCTGAAAGTGTGTCTAATTGTGACTATACATGTACCTAAAACTATTAATGAAAGCCTGGTAATACTTGCTTGTGCCAGCTGTAGGATTGAGCTAAGAATGTATATGTCTATGTGTGTAAGTCATCACTATCATTATTTTAAAAAATCTAATTTGCTGTCCTATGCTTGCATGGGTCAGAGAGATTCATTGACCCAGACTTTCTACAACTGAACGCCCTTCCTGTCATTAGCCCTCTCATGTTTCTAAGCAAGGTGATGTTTCCCCATGGTTGTTCACATTTTCACAATGCTTGTATGACGATGTTGCTCATTTATATCTACTGGGTGATGTCAAGACAAGGAGAAACAAGTATCCATGTATACACATATGCATCCACGCACACACACACGACAAGTCAATTTCAGGGTTATAGTAAAAGACACTCATTCAAAGTTCCACATAGTGGTATTGAAACTGAAACCATCTGGTTGGAAAACAAACTTCTCAGTCAATTAGCTATGCTTGCATCCTATGTGTATATATATATATATACATATATAAAATATATAGTTTTAGGGAAAATAACCAAGTTTCAAGATCTCATCGATGAAAATCCACTATCACATATAGAAAAATTAATAATTAAAAGCACAATAAATGAATATAATATAAAACAAAGTAAATATCATAAGATAAAGATAATAAAATGACTACTTATATATATATAAGTAAATGTAGAGATAAGCAAGTTAGACAGATCAATATATAAAGTATATTAAATACTTGAAATACAAAAAATGTATATATGTATACATATAAAAAAGTCTGACTTACACAGAATACAAATGATATAGAAAATTAAAGGGGATGAGGGGAAATGTAAGATCTCTTCTCTGAAGAAAGAGGCTGATCTCATCCTTTGATGGAATCAATCTTCAAACATTATTATGGACCACCAAGCCCCCAGAAACAGCTATTAGATTTGTAATGTTGTTCCTCATTCCCTATATCATTTGTATTCTGTGTAGGTCAGACCTCTTTATATGTATACATATATACATTTTTTGTATTTCATGTATTTAAAACATTTTATATATTAATCTGTCTAACTTGCTTATTCCTACATTTACTTCTATACCTGCTTGAGTTTAAATCTCTTGAGCACTACTAAGTGTATTCTATACAGAGAACATATGGATCTCATCTATGAACTATATATATATATATATATATATATATATGCCAACATCGTCTCCTTCATTGGACACGAAACTCAGCTTGCAAAGACTTATTGGGGCAAGCGAAAGCGAAATCGGGATGGCACCTGTGCCCAGCATCGCCTTTCTGGCACTTGTGCCCGCGGTATGTGTAAAGACTTTCGAGCGAGATCGTTGCCAGTGCCCCTGGACTGGCTCTCGTGCGGGTGGCACATAAAATACACCATTTTGAGCGTAGCTGTTGCCAGTACCGCCTGACTGGCATTAGGAAGGGCATCCAGCTGTAGAAACTCTGCCAAATCAGATTGGAGCCTGGTACAGCCATCTGGTTTCACCAGTCCTGGAAAGCGGACGTTAAACGATGATGATGATGATGATGATGATATATATATATATATATATATATATATTGTGTTATAAAAGTGACCACAATCTAAAAGTTGATGTTGTCACTCATGTTTTTAATGGAGACATCTGTCCCTCCTTGTGCTTCTCCTTATATATATTTGGGACCAACATATGAGCATGTGTCTCTCACCTGCAATCAGTTTTAAATAAGGTACATATCGTCCAATATTCATTACATCCCATGAATCTGCATATACTTCCTTCTGCTGTTCCTTAGAAGGAACAACATGTTCTTGTATAATTTGTTAAGACGGAATTGCCCATTTTATTAGCACAACTCCGTATTGTCATCTCATTCATGAAAATTTTTCATGCTGTGTAACTTTTTTCAATAACGTACATTTAAAACCCTTTTGCATGTTGTGTGTGTGTGTGTGTATGGCATTATCACCAGTTGTTGTTCTTATTAACCAAGTCATTAATGTTTCTTAAATTTTCATGTTTATTTTTTTATGTGTTACTACTTTCTTTAACGATGTCCATGTTTTTTTTTTATTTACTGTATTTGCTGGCATATAAGATGCAGTTTTTCAATATTTAAATATATCAAAATAGTTACCCTGTGTCTAATGCAGCCAAGTGTGCAGCAATTGTATGGAGAGGTCACAACATCTTATTAAACCTCTTTTCTCAGCATACATAAAAAACACCTCATATACGTCTTATATTATTTACCCTTTGGCATTTAAACAGACCATATCCAGCCCAAATTTTCTACCTATTTGTGTTCAAACCAGCTAGATCAGGCCTCTCACACATACCATACAATGTGATGCTAAAATAAACCATCACATCATTGCAATCTCAAAGCTACAAGATAATACATAATTAATTCAATCAATATGAATAAAAAGGCATACATTTGACAGAGTAATCTGAATGCTAAAGGGTTAAGGAATCTTACCTTTAAAAAAAAAACATTTTTGATTGAATTGTATAAATGGAAAAATCTTGAAAAGTGAAAGAAATGTCAAACTTTCATCCACCTATCAGCTATTTGCAATGAGTAAAAGACACCATAGTAGTTGTGTCCTGCCTTGGTGGTCGATCGCATTAAACATCTCAGCCAGTTTTACATCTTGTATGACAGTTCTCTCAATCAAATTATATGCAGCTGTACTGTTGATTTGAAAGAAGATAAAGATGAAATATGGTGCTCCCATAACATAGTTTATATATGACAAAATTAATGGCTTCACATTTTATTCAAGTATATACTGTCAGAATATTGTATTTTCTTGCACAGAATCATACATTTTCCCCAGCAAAATCATTTAAAAATATCTTTCAATAAGTATATGATGAAGTGCACTAAATTTGTTTCTTCCACAAAATATTATTGTAAAATAGGGGTACATCTTATATGCTAGCAAATGCAGTATTTGTTATCAATAAGATGGTGAGCTAGCTGAAATATTAACATGCCGGGAAAATTGCTTAGTGACATTTCATCCATCTTTACATTCTGAGTTCAAATTCTGCAAAGGTTGACTTTGCCTTTCATCCTTTCGGGGTCAACTAAATAAGTACCAGTTGAACACCGGGGTCGATATAGTCGACTTAGCCCCCTCCCCTAAATTACAGGCCTTGTGCTGAAATTTGAAACCATTATTGTTGTTGTTGTTGTTGTTATTTATTTGTTTGGTTATATATTTTTTTGTGTATGTGTCAAAAGAGCACTAAGGTTTTATATTTCTTGGGTGGGGGCGGGGGGGGGTCTATGTGTTGATTATATTTTGGGTGAAAGCTGACTACCAACAAAAATATTTTTGGATGTCTTCATTGGCGCAGGTGTGGCTATGTGATAAGAAGTTTGCTTCCTTACCACATGGTTCCAAGTTTTGTCCCCCTGTGTGACACCTTGGGCAAGTGTCTTCTACAGTCTCAGGCCAACGAAAGCCTTGTAAGTGGATTTGGTAGACAGAAAACTGAAAGAAACCTATTGTGTGCATGTGTATCTGTTTGTTGCACAACACCACTTGACAACAAGTGTTGGTGTGTTTACAACCCTGTAATTTAGGGGTTCGGCTAAAGAGACTGATGGAATAATTACTGGGCTTAAAAAAGAAAATGAATACTGAGGTCAGTTTGACTTCGAAACAGTGCTCCAGCATGACCGCAGTCTAATGACTGAAACAAGTAAAAGATAAAAGATAGACATGAAAAATTAAAAGAAAGAAGTTAGCATTCAGCACTCTTGTTAATTGTAAATGATTTAAAACAGAAATTGTCGTCCAAAGTCTGAATAGTAGGGACACGGGCATGGCTGTGTGGTTAAGAGTTTGTTTTGCAACCATGTGATTTCAGGTTCATTCCCAATGCTTGGCACCATAAGTTGGTTAATGCCTTGCAATTGAAATTTGATATTTGGAAACTACAGAGGCTTTGTGTGCATGCATGTGAGTATGTGTGTGTGTGTGTGTGTGTGTATTTGTCTCTACATTGGAATGTATGTCTTTGCATTGGCACCACACGGACAGTGGTGATATTTGTTTATGTCCCAAACAGACAGTGCATTCTACAGCTCAGGAGTTTGACGTACAGAGGAAGATTAGTGGAATAAAAATATCTTCCTTCAAAAACAAGTAAAGGAAAAACAAGTCAGGGTTTTCATCAGGTAGGGCATACACTGTTAAAATATTGTCTCCAGTAGTCTTGTCCAACCCATGCCAGCATCAGAAGTATGGATGTCAAAATGTCAGTACTGATGATGATGGCATGTGTGTGTGCATGCATATATATATATATATATATATATGTAATGCATGCATTCATTTATATGTTGTATGTGTTCATGAATAAAATAATTTTCGATGACTAATTATGGAGCTCACAACATTTGATTTGAAGTTACAGTAGGGTGGTGGGACTGTCAAGAATTTTTTTTTTTTTTTGAATATATGTGCGTTTGTAATGAAACAAACACATATGCTGGATATGCATCATTGATAAAAAAAATTTAATTTTTGTTGTTGTTATTATCATTATCATCATTATTTTCTTGTTTGTTTCATATATTTCTGTGCAATTGCTGAAACCATTTTTGTTACAAGTATATATATATATATAAAGATATATATATGTATGTGTGTGTGTGTGTGTATATATGTATGTGTATACACATATACATGCATATGCACACCCATACACCTATATGTGTGTATGTATATATATATATATATATATATATATCACTAGGGGATTTGGGGCTGTCAACTTACATCTGTCCATCTTTTGTGCGATCTCTTGGGGTGTTAGAAACAAGAATTTCAGATAAGCAATATACATTATAAAAAATATAAAAGCACAAATCATCAGTTAAAAAAAAAAAGTTTTTTTAAAAATTTTATTTGTATATGTATATATATAAATAATATATATATATATATATATATATATATATATATATATAAATAAAATGTGTGTGTATATATATATATATAAATATATATATATATATATATATATATATATATATATATATATATAGTAAAGTTTCAAATTGTTAAAAAATATTGTTTTTTAAAATTGAAAATAAAAGAAAAGAAAAAATGGAAAAGGATTTCACTAGATTTTTAAAAATATGAAATAAAATCTTACAAAAGACACCCATAAAGCATTTAAAAAAATTACATATATATATGCATTAATGAATATTTAATGCCAAACCATTTGAATGAAAGTTCTGGTGACAATTATGGGAAATACTGTTTTGCAGTATAAAGACAATTTCCTGGAATTAAAAAAAAAATTTTTTTTGTTTAATAAATGAATTAAGTGAAATAAACAATTTTTCAGGAAGAAATTTTAAAAATTATTGAAAGAAAGGGAAAAAAACTTAAAATGGTAAAAAGGACTGAAAGAATCTTATCCATTACTGAGGAAAAAAGACACCAGCTGATCACTGAGATCATTCCACTGTGCTTTAGGGGTGTCTGGTATCAAATACTTTTAAAGATTTGTAAATGTTTTTTTTTTTGTTTCTCCCTTTTCCTGTGTACAGAATTTTATTGTATATTTGTGAAATTGTAATATTTTTGACAAATAAAAATTTTCAAAATATTGATTTTTATTTTCTTGATTAAAATTGCATTCATACAACAATCATTTGAACTAAAAGTAGACTCATACTATATACACATGCATATATATGTATTAACCTTTTTGATACCATGTGACCTGGTACCACCTCTGGTCCTATGATCCTATGATATATAAACTTCCTGTGATGAAAAATAAAACCTTCCATCAAAATTTCATGTTTTCAAAATTAATTGAAATCAAATCAGTGTATTTCAACAGAAACATGATAACAAGGTTTAAAGTGATCTAAATTAATTGAAACAAACGCAGTCTATTTCAACAGAGATATGGTAACTGAAGGGTTGACGAAAGTAGTTAGCATATTTGTGCACAAATTGTAAATAAATCTACAGTGCATCACTAATAAACACATATTTAAGCCTTAATGTAAACAGATTTTGTGGTTAACCCATAAAATCCTTTCTGCTTACAATTTCACTCAGAATATTTACTTGGTACATGTCCTTCAGAGAGGGAAAACAGTAACTGACAACAAGTTTGAAAAATGTAATGAACTACAGATATTACTTTTTTTTACTTATTGTTTGTTGGCACTCCATCGCTTAGGACGACAAGGGTTCCAGTTGATCCGATCAATGGAACAGCCTGCTCGTGAAATCAACGTGCAAGTGGCTGAGCACTCCACAGACACATGTACCCTTAACGTAGTTCTCGGGGAGATTCAGCGTGACACAGAGTGTGACAAGGCTGACCCTTTCAATTACAGGCACAACAGAAACAGGAAGGAAGAGTGAGAGAAAGTTGTGGTGGAAGAGTACAGCAGGGTTCGCCATCACCCCCTGCCGGAGCCTCGTGGAGCTTTAGGTGTTTTCGCTCAATAAACACTCACAATGCCCAGTCTGGGAATTAAAACCGCGATCCTATAACCACGAGTCTGCTGCCCTAACCACTGAGCCATTGCGCCTCCACTCATTTACTTATCAATACTTACATTAGTGAGCAATAAATTTATGAATATGAGAAAAACGTTAACCCTTTGCCTGTCCAAAGCATTTTCATAAGTTTGTCCTAAGCATCCACACTTGTTTTCAGACTTTTAGTTTGACATTCTGAGTTATATACAGTTTCCTTTCATAAGTCCCAAGTTACTCTTGTGATTGAAAAATAATTGGGAATGTGTTTCGTGTATGATGCCTGGGGAATATGTCCTGTATATCACATGTGATGGAGGCACAATGGCCCAGTGGTTAGGGCAGCGGACTCGCGGTTTTGATTCCCAGACCGGGCGTTGTGAGTGTTTATTGAGCGAAAAACACCTAAAGCTCCACGAGGCTCTGGCAGGGGATGATGGCGAACCCTGCTGTACTCTTTCACCACAACTTTCTCTCACTCTTACTTCCTGTTTCTGTTGTGCCTGTAATTGAAAGGGTCAGCCTTGTCACACTGTGTCACGCTGAATATCCCCCGAGAACTACGTTAAGGGTACACGTGTGTGTGGAGTGCTCAGCCACTTGCACGTTAATTTCACGAGCAGGCTGTTCCGTTGATCGGATCAACTGGAACCCTCGACGTTGTAAGCGACGGAGTGCCAACAACATCACATGTGATACACAAAATAGGCAAAAGGAATGTCAAGACATTAAAATCAGTTCTGAGATTCCCATAATGCAATATTTTCAATATGTTCTTTGTAGAGTAACAACTTTCTCTCTCTGAAACATTGAATATTATATAATATTTACAGCTGTTTGATTTAAACGGATTTTTAACAATAAGTTAGAAAGAAAGTCATGTTTCATATTTTACATGGGGGTACTTCTTTTCAGACTTATGGTAAAATAAGCTTTCGTTTTTATATTTTCATGATTTTTACTTACTTTGCAGATTAGTTTATTCTATAGTGCTTAATTGATTTTATCCTTTTAAAATGAGTTTTAGTCACATTCTTATCAAGCATTGCATGTTGCATGGATTCAAAAGAGACTTTTTAGCAATAGAAACAGCAAAAAAATAATTGTTTCATCTATGGAAATGAAGCTTTAAGTGTCTGACCATGTCAGTAATGTTTTAGCCAGTTTCTCTCAGGAAATATTTCTCCTGCAGTTTCCCCTTGAGCTGGATAACTAAGACCTGTTAATATCAAGCTTCTGAAAACCATAGTTGAAGAAAACTTAAAGCAAACTACAGGAGAATTAGCAACATTGTTCAATTCAAACATTTTGATCATAAAAGATCTTCATGAACTAGGAAAAATGTCTAAACTTGGTCAGTGGGCTCTTCATCATTTGATTGCTTCTCAGCTTAATCAAAGAGTTGTCTGTCCTCTGCCTATCATTGAAGTGTTGACTTGCTGTGAAACCTTCCCTGAGTAGAATCATGATGAGTGATAAAAAGTGGGCTCTCTATAATCATATCCAATGTAAACAACAATGCAAAAGCAGAATCTGTCCCCAAACAAGGACTACACCTATAAAAAGTTATGTTCTGTGTTTGGTGGGATATGAAGAGTGTCATTTATCATGAAACAGTTAATGAGAAGTATCGTTGTCAGTTGGAAGCATTGCATAAAAATTTGCAGAAATAGCACCCATCATTGGTCAATCAGAAAGGGATATTACTTTTACATGATAATGCAAGATCATATATTGCCCAAGTCACTCAGGAAAAGATTACAGCGATAACTATAGAAGTTATGTCTCATTCTCCTTGCTCTCCTGGTCTTACTTCATCTGACAAAAAATCTTTTCAAATCATTGCAATGTTATTTAGAAGGAAAACAGTTTATTAATTGTGAAGAGGTTAGAAATGATATTTGCTCTGAAACCAGAAAAATTTTAAATGGGAGGGATCAACAATTTGCCATCAGTTGTGGCGTGCAAGAGAGACGATTGCGCTGGTATGGACATGTGGTGAGAATGGAGGAGGATAGCTGCGTGAAAAAGTGCCACACCCTAACAGTTGAGGGAACCCGTGGAAGAGGTAGGCCCAGGAAGACCTGGGCTGAGGTGGTGAGGCAAGACCTTCGTACATTGGGCCTCACCGAGGCGATGACTACGGACCGAGACCTTTGGAAATGGGCTGTGCGTGAGAAGACCCGGCAAGCCAAGTAAGATCGTTGCCAGTGCCCCTGGACTGGTTCTTGTGCGGGTGGCACATGAGATGCACCATTTTGAGCGTGGCCGTTGCCAGTACCGCCTGACTGGCTCCTGTAGGATTTTCGAGCGAGATCGTTGCCAGTGCCCCTGGACTGGCTTGTGCGGGTGGCACATAAAAGACACCATTTCGAGCGTGGCTGTTTTCGTGCGGGTGACACGTAAAAGCACCCACTACACTCTCTGAGTGGTTGGCGTTAGGAAGGGCATCCAGCTGTAGAAACTCTGCCAAATCAGACTGGAGCCTGGTGTTGCCATCCGGTTTCACCAGTCCTCAGTCAAATCGTCCAACCCATGCTAGCATGGAAAGCGGACGTTAAACGATGATGATGATGATGATGATGGGATTATTTTACGAAGAATGAGGGAAAATATTGTCTTGATTAAATTATATCAATTAAAATCAAAGAGACAGTTGTTTTTTTTTGTTTTTTTATTTTTTCCATCTTGAAATGTGACAGGATTTTCTTTCTAATATGTTTTAAAATGAAATTTTATTGCCTGCTTATATGACATTTAAATGATGGTAACCACAGAATTTTTTTTTTTATACATTGAATATATATATGGAATATATGTGTGTATGTGATACATATATATATATATATATATTATATACTTATTGACTTCAGAATGTAGATAGGCCACCATCACATCTGCCCCACCCCCATCCTCATCATAGATATTAATCTCAGGTTGAGATGAATGATAAAAAGAAAACCCAATGGTTAGAAGCATTCTTTCCTTTAACTGATGTTAGACCAGTCAAAAAGGAACGAATAGATGGTGGCAACATACAGTAGAAAGAACTCTGCCAGACACTGTATAGCTATCATTATCTCTCATCTATTACTTTCTCACATACAAACCCCTCACTCCAATCATCACATATACACTCTCTCTTTCACCTTCTTGATAATCACTGTCTGTTACATTCACCCTCTTGGTCAAGTTTACTTTGAATGCACAAAGAAAACTGACAAACATGTATCTAACAGTAAACCAGTGTATAGGGTAATTAACTGTAAATACAGCTTCCTTTCATTCAACTATAGTGTTTAAGAACCTGGTTAAACGGGTCAATAAAAGAATCTTCAACCTGTCTTTGAGTAAAGAAATTTTTGATGCTGCAGCCCCATACTATAACGGGGACCTGACTGCCCGTAGTTGATACCATGGCAAAAGAAACTCTTTACTCTCTCTTTTACTCTTTTACTTGTTTCAGTCATTTGACTGTGGCCATGCTGGAGCACCACCTTTAGTCGAGCAAATCGACCCCGGGACTTATTCTTTGTAAGCCTAGTACTTATTCTATCGGTCTCTTTTGCTGAACCGCTAAGTTACAGGGGATGTAAACACACCAGCATCGGTTGTCAAGTGATGGTGGGGGGACAAACACAGACGCACAAACACACACACACATACATATATACGACGGGCTTCTTTCAGTTTCCGTCTACCAAATCCACTCACAAGGCTTTGGTTGGCCCGAGGCTATAGTAGAAGACACTTACCCAAGGTGCCACGCAGTGGGACTGAACCCGGGACCATATGGTTGGTAAGCAAGCTACTTACCACACAGCCACTCCTATGCCTATGCCTATGCCACTCCTACGCCTCACATCAATATTTCTGAAAAATCAACTATCAAAGCCACGCAATAAAAGTAGGAATACAAAAAAAATTCATCTTCCATCTCTAGCATTAGTTCTCAACCATTTGTGGTCCAATGCCTACTTTCACTGAATTATTTTACAAATATGCTCCCCACTCTCCTCATGTTTTCTAAAAAAAAAAAAATTGTTTTAAACTGACAAACTAATTTTTTGCAATAGTTTATAATCTTCATTTATATATATTTGTGAGGACTCGTACCCATTATGTTCAATTAGCAAAGAAGATGAGTGCTTATAATGAAATTACAATGAACTTTGGTATATTATCAGCTTCTGTGTATTCATTTGACCTGCTAGAAATACCAGCCAAATTGTACCCTACCACTCGTTTAAAGAAAGGAAATATTGGCTAATACAATCCAAAATATATAAAAAGATGATGGAATTGTCATGAGTTGATGCCTTTGATCCTAGATTTGTTCAATGAGAGCTGACCTGGGGCTGGCTAAACAACTACCAAACAAGTCAACACAGAGAATATATAATAGCTTCACCAACATAAGAACTTCCACCATTTTAAGTATCATCAACATCAGTAAATCTTTTGGTTTCATTACCTGCTTCCCTTCATCATCATCATCATCATCGTCGTTTAACGTCCGCTTTCCATGCTAGCATGGGTTGGACGATTTGACTGAAGACTGATGAAACCAGTTGGCTACACCAGGCTCCAATCTGATTTGGCAGAGTTTCTACAGCTGGATGCCCTTCCTAACGCCAACCACTCAGAGAGTGTAGAGGGTGCTTTTACGTGCCACCGGCACGATGGCCAGTCAGGCAGTACTGGCAATGGCCACGCTCAAAATGGTGTCTTTTATGTGCCACCTGCACAAGAGCCAGTCCAGGGGCACTGGCAACGATCTCGCTCGAAAATCCTACGAAGGTCAGTCAGGCGGTACTGGCAATGGCCATGCTCAAAATAGTGTATTTTATGTGCCACCCGCACAAGAGCCAGTCCAGGGGCACTGGCAACGATCTCGCTCGAAAATCCTACGAAGGTCAGTCAGGCGGTACTGGCAATGGCCACGCTCAAAATGGTGTATTTTATGTGCTACCCGCACAAGAGCCAGTCCAGGGGCACTGGCAACGATCTTGTTCCCCTTATACATTAAAATACTCCATATCATCTTAAGAAACAACAGCAATCTCTGGTTGGTAGACTGCCTGTGAAGCCTAGTGGCATCTGAAATTTCATGATTGGAGTACCACAAGAATCCATCTCTTCAGCCAAACTTTCCCTCAACCTCAAAACTCAACCAGACGACATTACACTTACATTTTCCAGACATTGCTGCATTCTTCTACAACCATTTCTAAGTCACCAAAAACTTCATAACAACAAACACAAAGCAGGACCTAAACTACTTTGTGTTTCAGTGACCCAAAGTACACATGTCTTTTACATCTTTTATTTGTTTCAGTCGCTGAACTATAGTCATGCTGGGGTACTACCTTGAAGGGTTTAGTCAAATAAATCAACCTCAGTATTTATTTGGAAATTTTATACCTATTCCATCAATCTCTTATGTTGAACTGCTATAACCTAATGCATTTTTGTTGCTTTTCTTCAAATTTTATTTACCAAATCTCTTGATTTTGTTTTTGGTTTTTACCCTACGAAATTCTGGTGCCTCAAACATTTTAAGTTCCACATTTAATCTTTTGATTAAATCCATATTATTATATATATACATATATATGTGTGTGTGTGTATCTGATCATCACAATGAAGTCAGAGGCTGGCTGGCTGGTGGGCAAGCGCCTGCCTAGGAACATTAATAATGACATTATTAAAGCTTCCAGCTTTGACTTTTGGCGTAGTATCAATGAGGTCGTTACATGCTTTAAAACTAATAGTGGCAGAGGTAGAGCAAGGTTTACACAATGTGATATAGTAAATTTTTAGCCGTCTATATTGAGAGATTTGTTATACAGGGCACTGGACTGCATTAGGAATTATTCTGAGATTAGGGATGAGAACATAGGCATGCTAGCAAAGACCCTGCTCTTCAATAACTGATCAGCCTGAATTAAGTGAACTGACCTGGAAGGCCCCTATGATATAGTTATGGGTGCATTTCATAGTGCTCATTGACTTTTTCTTTTTCCTAGACTTACCAAATAAGAAGTTCTCCTCAACTAACTCTCACTTTGTTGGGTTGATTAGAATGGGTCTTGATTAATTGTTATGATGTTTAACTACACGCTATCCCATATTAAAGTCAATTTTAAACTGTGTTTAATAAACATTTTTTATACATTTATACATTACAATACTTAAATAATTATACAGATACTAGCCAGAGTGTGGTCTGTCAATAGTAAATGGAGTTCATTGTTGAATCAATAATAGATAAGAATGGCTTTTTCAGAGTGGTAAGAAAATATTCTGTTCTTTATAGTCAATTATTCCTTTCATCCAGGGAAGAGAACTAGAAACCAGTCTTCTTATGAACTTGTTGTCTGTGTAACATATGCATGCCTCTCTGGTGTATTTGATTTTGAACTACCTAACTAATTACTTGTGTAGCAACAGGTGAAGATAATGTATTCATGATAAGTGCTTGGAAAAGTGCATTGTAGACAAAGTAATTTTTTTAAACACAGGTCAACCAGGAACCAAGGAACCTCTGTTTGTTTACATTCTTCGGAGCCTTCTCGAACTTCTGCATTAATTCTGGTACACTTTCACTTTTATGAACTGCATGGTTCTGGGTTCAGTCCCACTGCGTGGCACCTTGGGCAAGTGTCTTCTATTATAGTCTTGGGCTGACCAAAGCCTTGTAAGTGGATTTGGTAGACGGAAACTGAAATAAGCCCGTCGTATATATGTATGTATATATATATATATATATATATATATATATATATATATATATGTAAGTGTGAGTATATGCTTGTGTGTCTGTGTTTGTCACCCCAACATCGCTTGACAACCGATGCTGGTGTGTTTACGACCCGTAACTTAGCAGTTCAGCAAAAGAGATCAATAGAATAAGTACTAGGCTTACAAAGAATAAGTCCTGAGGTCTATTTTCTCAACTAAAAGTGGTGCTCCAGCATGGCCACAGTCAAATGACTGAAACAAGCAAAAGAGTAAAAGAGTAATAGAAGAAACGTGAAAAATCTGAGAAGGCAGCATATAGAAAACACAGGCAGTAAACATCAGAAAAGAAAAAAACTGTACAGAAAACGAAAAACAGAAACAAAAATGTAAAAAAAGAGAGTAAAAATTAAAAAGATGAAAGAGCTATCTTTCTTAGACCTTAAATGATAAGGCTCAAAAGATATGAAGTCAGTCAGGAATAAGCTGAATTTTCCAATTCCTGAAAATACATTTATATATATGCATGCAGCCACTGAAAATTCCTGACCTGGAATTTACTAGAGTGTTAGGGATCTCTGAACAGGATCTGTGCTCTTTCAGCCAAACAAAATTTACGTTTATTCAATCCATTAACATAAAGTATGGATTTCTCAATTACTTTTCATTTAATCACATGTGGTGTTTTGTTATCTTTCAGAGTCCATACATAGCTAGCCAACTTAGTGGCTTTACTTTTGTCCCTATGTCGAAACGAGGCTATGTAATTGGCATAGCGATTTTTAAATTCACCTTCACATAATCCAATATATGTCATCTTATCAATTGTATAATTATTTAGGGTTGCAGTAACTTCTGCCTCATATATGATAGATTTAGTCAGACATCGTTGGTCAAGTGGACAGGATCTTGGGTTGCGACAGTTGCAACTGGATTCAGGTTCTTGGTATTGACCACGTGTAATGATACTCTTCATACTGGGGTAGTGGCTATATGATAATTTCACAGAATGCCTATTAAATATTTTCCTGTATCTGTGAGTGACTGGAAAGGGTTTGTGCAGGAGAGAGAGGAATCTTTTACCAATGTTAGTTTTTATGTTAAGGGAAACGGGAGGGGCGAACCAAATAATATATTGGATTATGTGAAGGTGAATTTAAAAATTGCAATGCCAATCACACAGCCTCCGTCCAACATAGGGACAAAAGTACAGCTACTAAGTCGGCTAGTTACATATGGACTTTGAAAGATAACAAAACACCACATGTGATTAAATAGAAAGTAATTGGGAATTCAATTCCTTATGTGAATGGATCGAATAAATGTAGGCTTTGTTTGGCTAAAAGAGCACAGATCCTGTTCAGATCTAAGATCCCTAACTCTCTATTGAACTCCGGGTCATAAATTTTCAGTGGTTGCATGCATATGAATAAATATATTTTGAAGAATTCGAAAATCCATCCTATTCCTGACTGATGTGGTATCTTTCCAGCCTTATCATTTAAGGTCTAAGGAGGATAGCTCTTTTATCTTTTCACATTTTATTTTATTTTTTACATTTTTGCTTTTGTTGTTTTCTGTTTTCCATTGTCTGCATTTTCTATATGCTGCCTTCTCAGTTTTTTTGCGTTTCTTCTATTATTCAATTTCTTATGTTCACATTCAAGCAAGATCGTTGCCAGTGCCGATGAACTGGCTCCTGTGCAGGTGGCACGTAAAATACACCATTTCGAGCGTGGCCGTTGCCAGTACCCACCTGACTGGTCCTCGTGCCGGTGACATGTAAAAGCACCCACTACACTTTCAGAGTGGTTGGCGTTAGGAAGGGCATCCAGCTGTAGAAACTCTGCCAAATCAGATTGGAGCCTGGTGTTGCCTCCTGGTCCACCAGTCCTCAGTCAAATCGTCCAACTCATGCTAGCATGGAAGGTGGACGTTAAACGACGATGATGATGATGATGATGTCATGATATGTGGTTTGCACCTGAAGAATTGAGTTTTCTCAACATATGAAACTATTAGTAGCACTTTAATACATGTATTGTGACCTTTAAATAAATAATGTGTGTGTGAGTTTAGAGGGATATATTATCTTTCTGGATACCATGATAGCTCTGTCATATTCCAGGTTATGATTAACTGCATTGATTTTAGTATTTAATGTCTATAACTACTAGGAGTTCAGTTCTATATTTAAGAGATGAAGAATTATGTACATTATTTACATTTGACAGATATTTGTCCTCATCTTGTTTGTTGTTAACACAATGTTTCAGCTGATACACACTCCAGCCTTCATCAGGTGTCTTGGGGAAATTTTGAACCTGGGTTCTCATTCCTAAGGTTGTAGTTGGCTAATTCTGTGCTCGCTTTACTGGTTGATAGTATTATCTGGAGTGTATATTAGTAATAATCATAATGATAGAGAATATAGAGACTGCTATATCATCAAAATTTACTTTTGCTTATTTTACAATGTCATATAGTATATCTTTATATGTATATATGTATGTGTATATATATATATATATATATTTATATATATCAATCTGGAAAAGAAGGATTTAGAAGCTTAAGGACCCTTCATATGGTCAGAGATTTAAAAGCATCCTAATTGAGAAATTTGATAAAAGGGAGGAGGAGCGACAAACTTGTAACATAGAGGGCGACTGGGAATTCCTGCAAGATAGCTTGCTGAGTGCCACAGACCAAATCTGTAGTTCGTGCAAAGTCCCTTCCAGACCTAGGGTAACGCGGTGGTGGTACAATACTGTAGACTGGGCCATTAGAGCAAAGAAACAGGTTTGGAAGGCCTGGAAGAGTGGGGGTAGCAGGGAACTGTATCAGATAGCTAGAAGGGAAGCTAGGAGACAGGTATATGTAACCAAGGTAGAAGCAGAAAAGAAGTTTTGCCTATGTTCAGTAACGTGAGAACCAAAGAACTGAAGTATCTCGGATTGCAAGAGAGTGTGTGAGAAAAAATTGTGATGTCAAAGAAGAAAAATGTGTCCACATGGATGATGGATCACTTGCTTTTAATGGGTCTGCAAAGAAAGAGGCTTGGAGATGCCATTATGAAAGACTATTGAATGTAGAGAATGAATGGGAGGAGGAGAGTCGGTCAAATGTTGACCCAATTGAGGGACCAGCAGTCCAAATTGACAGTACCTTGGTAGATAAAGCACTTACAGATATGAAAACAGGGAAAGCCCCTGGACCATTAGGAATCACCATTGAGATGCTTAAAATATCTGGCGCTGTGGGTTATGGTCTGACAGTGTGGGTTATTGTAAATCAGGTGGTTCATGAAGGAGTCATACCCAATAACTGATGTAGCAGCACCATAATCAACTGCTGCAAAGATAAAGGTGACGCTTTAGACTGAAATAATTATAAAGGTATCAAATTGTTGGATCAGATGATGAAAGTTACAGAGAGAGTCATAGCCCAACTAATTAGGGAGAGAGTCTAGATGAGATGCAGTTTGGTTTTGTGCCATGTAGAAGCACCACTGATGCTATATTTCTGGTAAGGCAACTGCAGGAGAAATACATAGCCAAACATAAACCTCTGTACTTGGCTTTTGTTGAGTTGCAGAAAGCGTTTGACAGGGACCCTAATCCCTTATCTGGTGGTTAATGTGGAAACTAGGGAGAGACAAGTATTTGGTGAGAGCTGTACAAGCCTTGTACAGGGATGCTACCAGTAAGGTGAGGGTGGGCAATGAGTACAGTGAAGAATTCAGAGTACAAGTATGAGTTCACCAAGGATTGGTGCTCATCCCCCTCTTGTTCATCATAGTCCTCCAGGCAATAATAAAGGAATTCACGACAGGCTGCCCCTGGTAACTCCTCTATACTTATGACCTTGCTCTTATAGCTGAATCACTATCTAAACTAGAGAAGTAATTCCAGGTATGGAAGCAAAGTCTAGAATCAAAAGGCCTCAAAGTTAACCTAGTAAAACTAGAGTCATAGTAAGCGGGAAGGCAGACAAATCACAAATCTCTTCAGGTAGATGGCCCTGCTTGATCTGTAGAAAAGGTGTAGGTAGAAACTCCATAAGATACACTCAAGCTTTGGACACATAAAAAGTGCAGTAACATCAGAGGAAGGTTAACAGGGAAACTAATTTTTGTATGTGAAAGGTGCACAGGTACAATAAACACTGAAAATGTGCAGAAAATAGACCTCATCACCTGCCAGTGGGGTAAGCTAGAGATAGTAGATAGCTTCTGTCATCTAGGTGATCAAGTTAGTAGTGGAGCTGGATGCTCTGAGAGCATAGCTATGAGAATAAGATTAGGCTGGGCAAAGTTCAGAGAGCTCCTACCTCTGCTGGTAGCTGTGAACTTTCCACATACACAAGCTATTTTCCCCATTAACTTTCCTCTGATATTGCTGCACCTCTTATGTATCCAAGACTTACACTGAGTACATCTTATGGAGTTTCTCCCTATGCTTTTCTACAGATCAAGCAGAGCCATCTACCTGAAGGGATTTGTGATTTGTCTGGCTTCCTACTTACTAAAACTTTGGTTTTTGTTAGGTTAACTCTAAGACCCTTTCATTCTGGACCTTACTTCCATACCTGAAACATCTTCTCTAATTCTGGTAGTGATTCAGATATAAAAACAAGGTCATCAGCATAGAGGAGCTCCCAGGGACAGCTTGTCTTAAATTCCTCTGTCATTACCTGGAGGACTATGATGAACTAGAGGAAGCTGAGGACTGATCCTTGATGTACTCCTACTTCTGCTCTGAATTCTTCACTGTACTCATTACCCACCCTCACCTTACAGGTAGCATCCCTGTATATGGCTTGCACAGCTCTCACCAAATACTTGTCTCTCCCTAGTTTCCACATTGACCACCAGATAAGGGATTGGGGGACCCTGTCAAGGGCTTTCTCCAAGTCAACAAAAGCCAAGTACAGAGGTTTATCTTTGGCTATGTATTTATCCTGCAGAAATATAGTATCAGTGGTGTTTCTCCCTTGCACAAAACCTAACTGCATCTCATAGACTGACCCTCTCCCTAATTAGCTGGGCTATGACCCTCTCCATAACTTTCATCACCTGATCCAACAATTTAATACCTCTGTAATTATTTCTCTCTAAAGCATCGCCTTTACTTTTGTAGCAGTTGACTATGGTGCTGCTACACCAGTTGTTGGGTATGGCTCCTTCATGAAACTCTTGATTTACAATACATGTTACTAGACCATAACCCACACTGCCAGATATTTTAAGCATCTCAATGGTGATTCCTAATGGTCCAGGGGCTTTCCCTGTTTTCATATCTGTAAGTGCTTTATCTACCAAGGTACTGTCAATTTGGACTGCTGGTCCCTCAATTGGGTCAACATTTGACCGACTCTCCTCCTCCCATTCATTCTCTACATTCAATAGTCTTTCATAATGGCATCTCCAAGCCTCTTTCTTTGCAGACCCATTAAAAGCAAGTGATCCATCATCCATGTGGACACATTTTTCTTCTTTGACATCACAATTTTTTCTCACACACTCTCTTGCAATCCGAGATACTTCAGTTCTTTGGTTCTCACGTTACTGAACATAGGCAAAACTTCTTTTCTGCTTCTACCTTGGTTACATATACCTGTCTCCTAGCTTCCCTTCTAGCTATCTGATACAGTTCCCTGCTGCCCCCACTCTTCCAGGCCTTCCAGGCCTGTTTCTTTGCTCTAATAGCCCTGTCTACAGCATCATTCCACCACCATGTCACATTAGGTCAGGAAGGGACTTTGCACCACCCGCAGATTTGATTTGTGGTACTCAGCAAGATATCCCACAGGAATTCCCAGTTGCCCTATATGTCACTAGTCTTCCTCCCTTTTATCAAATTTCTCAATTAGGATGTCCCTAAATCTCTGACCATATGAAGGGTCCTTAAGCTTCCAAATCCTTCTTTGCCAGATTGGTCTGCTTCTTGGCATTCTTCTGGCCTGAAATCTAATGTCACTAATGACTAGTCTATGCTGAGGGGTATATATATATATATATATATATATATATATATATATATATATATATATATATATATATATATATATATATATAAATATAAATATCATCATCATCATCATCATCATCATCATTGTTTAATGTCTGCCTTCCATGTGAGCATGGGTGGGATGGTTTTATAAGAGCTGGCTAGGTCAAAGCCTGCATCAGACTTCTGTGGCTGTTTAGGCAGGATTTTTACAGCTGGATGCCCTTCCTAACACCAACCACTCAGCAGAGTGGGCTTAGTGCTTTTTTTCATGGCACAAGCACTGGTGAGGTGAGTAGTGCTTTTTACATGGTACAAGAACAGGCAAAGTCAGTTTTAGTAAGGTTTTTACAGCTGGATGTCCTGAGAGCATAGCTGTGAGAATAAGAATAGGCTGGGCAAAGTTCAGAGAGCTCCTACCTCTGCTGGTAACAAAATGCCTCTCCCTAAAAGTGAAAGGCAGATTGTGTGTTGCCTGCATGCAAACAGCTATGTTACATAGCAGTGAAACATGGGTTATGACAACTGAGGACATGCATAGGTTTGAAGGAAATGAAGCCAGTATGCTTCACTGGATGGGCAATATCAGTGTACATGTTCAACAGAGTTTAAGCATCTTGAGAGAAAAGTTAGGCATAAGAGGCATCAGATGTAGTATGCAAGAGAGACAATTGTGCTGGTATGATCATATGATGCATATAGATAGAGTCAGCTGTGTAAAGAAGTACCAATCTCTAACTGTGGAGGGAATCTGTGGTAGAGGTAGACCCAAGAAGACATGGGACGAGGTGATGAAGCATGATCTTCGGACTTTGGGCATCACAGAGGCAATGACTAGTGACCGAGACCTTTGGTGATATTCTGTACTTGAGAAGACCTATCAAGGCAAGTTAAATTGTAGTTGGCGCTGATGCTGGTGTCACACAACAGACACCCATGCTGATGGCACGTAAAAAGCACTTTTTGAGCATTGGGCTTCATGGAGATAAAGTGGCCAATGCCAGTGCATGTGAAAAGCTCCTTTCAAGTGTTGGACCTCATGGAGACAATGACAAATGACCGAGACCTTAGGATGGATCTAGAGAAGAAGATCCATCAAGCCAAGTAAAATTGCACTCATGACTGATACTGGTGTCACACAAATGGCACCCATGCTGGTGGCATGTAAAAGCACCCGTTACACTCTCTGAGTGGTTGGCATTAGAAAGGGCATCCAGCCATAGAAGCCATGTCAAATCAGACTGGAGTCTGGTGCAGCTTTCCAGTTTACCAGTCCTAGTCAAAACATCCAACCCATGCCAGCATGGACAATGGACATTAAATGATGATGGTTAAATGATGATGATGATGATATGTGTGTGTGTGTATGTCTATGTATATGTATGTGTATATATGTATATATTCGACTAGAGGTTGTATTAACCTCATGAAGGGATGGTTTCACTCAAGGAAATACTGGTTCAATAGCTAGTATTTTGGGGGAATTAATTTTCTTAAAATAATAGATGTGTATATATGAAAACGTAGTTTATATTCATGTAAAAGAAGAAAGAGAAAATGGAGATTGGAAAGTTAATAATTGTTTATTGTTAATAGTATGATACTTAATATTTACTGAGTATTAACTGAAATAGCTGTAAGTGATGATGATTATTAAGCTGTTAATAATAAACAATTATGAACTTCCGAATCTCCATTTTCTTTTTCTTATATATATATAAGTGTAACTACCCGAAATGGTCATGACTTCTGGTACTTGTTTCTCTTGTCCACCTTCGTATCATCCATCTGTCCGAACGTTTTAATATCCTCTACTGCATTTTTGTTCCATTTATATATATATATATATATATATATATATATATATATAATATAAATATATAATTACACACACACACACACATATATATATGTGTGCGTGTGTGTGTGCGTGCGTGCGTGTGTGTGTGTGTGTGTGTGTGTGCGTGTGCGTGTGTGTGTGTGTGTGTAATTATATAGTTTGTAACGACCGTGCGACAGGAGAAGGCGACGAGGAATGGCTCCTTTAGTACATTGCACGGTAGATACAAATAGAAATATGAAAAGAGGATAAATGCTGTATAAGTGCCTGAAGGAAAAGAGAGACACAACTGGTAGAAGGTTTAAAAGAAGATTTTATTTATATGTTAACATGTGTTATTTCTTTACTACCCAAAAGGGGCTACACACAGAGGGACAAACAAGGACAGACAAACGGATTAAGTCGATTACATCGACCCCAGTGCGTAACTGGTACTTATTTAATCGACCCCGAAAGGATGAAAGGCAAAGTTGACCTCGGCGGAATTTGAACTCAGAACGTAGCGGCAGACGAAATACCGCTAAGCATTTCGCCCGGTGTGCTAACGTTTCTGCCAGCTCGCCGCCTTATATGTTAACATGTGTGTCTGTGTGAGTGCGACATATAAACATAACAATAGGCAGGCCGTCATTTATGCTAAGTGTGTATGTACAAACATGGATGTATGTGTGTGCTATAAGTACAGAGCCTAGAAAGATGTCTACAATGTCGTTAGAAGAATGTTCAGACACTTGGATGATAAATACCAGTTCGTCGTCAAGGTACACAGTAGTTGAATTGCTGTATCAAGAAGTTGAGGCTGCAATGCAGAGCTGGGGAGCGGCACATGTCGTACAAGAAGTCGTGGCTTCAATGCTGCTACCGGTTACTTGTTACAGGAGTTCTCGCAGGTTGTATTTGGTTGTATTTGCTGTTAACCATGGTGAAGTAATTCACAAACAGTGTGGAGATAGAACCTGTGCGAGTGATGCTGGTTGCTGTGTACGTAGCAAGAAGTTATGTATAACAACAGCTATATATATAAATAAAGTACCAGTCAATGACTATATATATATATATATATATATATATATATATATATATATATATATATATATATATATATATATATATATATATATATATATATATATATATATATATATATATATATATATATATATATATATATATATATATATATATATATATATATATATATATATATATATATATATATATATATATATATATATATATATATATATATATATATATATATATATATATATATATATATATATATATATATATATATATATATATATATATATATATATATATATATATATATATATATATATATATATATATATATATATATATATATATATATATATATATATATATATATATATATATATATATATATATATATATATATATATATAAGTATAATGGATACAATAGAAAAAGTTCAAATCAGGCAAACTACGGTTAACACACATATATATAGGGGTTTAATTAAGATTAAAATAAGAATTATCCAAACTGAACATATATTGATATATTAGAGATATTAAAATATGAAAATTTTAAAATATATGAATGCTAAAAACACACACACACACACACACACACACACACACACACACACACACACATACACACACACACACACACACATACACACACACACACACACACATACAGGGTATCCCAAAAGAATGTATACACACTTTAAATAATTGTAAAGTAGCTGTTTATTAAAATATATTCCATTTTCAAAATTTAATAGAATCTACAGATATTATTTTATTGTTTTGTCAATGCCTGTTTTAAACTGACGTCCGTTCTGGTCCAGGCACTGCTGACAATGCAAAGCAATGGAATCGTAAATATCACAAAACAATTCATCTGGTATTTGTGTGCATTCTCGTTCAATGGCTGCTCTCAAATCAGCGACTGTTGCAGGTTTCATAGCGTAGACTTTGACTTTTAGGTATCCCCATAAAAAAAAGTCTAGTGGTGTGAGGTTTGGTGAACGTGGAGGGTATTCATCAAAACCCCTTTGTCCGATCAACCTATTTGGAAGGATCTCCTCAAAGAAGGATCTAACATAGCGATTGTAGTTTGAGTGTGCCCCATCTTACTGAAAATAAAACTCCTCATCTTCAAAGTCTTCTTTAATTCTTGGCATGACAAACTGTTGCAGCAAGTTCAAGTAAATTGGATCAGTCACAGCAGCGTCAAAAAAAGTATGGTCCAATTAATCCTCTTAATGATAAATCACACCACACTGTAACTCCTGTTAAATTAACATGGTGTTCCACCATAATATGTGAATTCTCAGGTCCCCAGTCGGTGTAATTGTGGTGGTTAATTGAACCATTTAATTTGAATGTAGCCTCATCAATCCACACAATCTTTGTTGGTAAGTGTGCATCTTCTTACACATCGTGCCAAGTACCACTCGCAATACTACACTCTTCGGTCTGGATCATCGTCATTAATAGCATGGACTAATCTTGGAATGTAATTTTTCCATTGACAACTCTTCAAAATGTGCTGGACAGACGATTTTGGAATACCTACCGCATATGACTTGCTTGCCACACAGACTTTCTTGGACTTTGGTGATTCGTTTCCAGTACTCCTTCTTGCTTTGTGGAGGTTGTCAATGTTCGCGGTCTTCTGGAATGCTTCTCATGGACATCCTAAATAGTTCCATCAGCTTCAAACTTGTCTCTAATTCAAGTGATGGCCAGTTGCGTTGGTGGATCTGTTTGAAACTTCCCCCTAAGCTGTCTTTGCACTTCAACTGCATTTTCACACTTCCAGTAGCATTTTAGAATTAATTTCCTTTGTTCAAAGTTTAGTCTGACTGCCATCATAAATTCCAGTGGGTTTCATCTGGAAAGAAAAAACATCAATTGAGTTATCAGCTGCTAAAGTGTGTATACATTTTTTGGGGACACCCTAAGGGAATCTAGCTGTAGAAACTTTGCCAGATCAGATTGGAGCCTGGTGCAGCCTCAGCCTACTGGCTCGCCAGCCCTCATTCAAACTGTCCAACCCATGCCAGCATGGAAAGCGGACATTAGACAACAACGATGATGATGATGATGATGATGATGATGAAGATGATGAATATACCATTTTAACATTGACTTTTCCATGCTTACATGGATTTTAAGAATTTGTTGACATTGATTTTCTATGGCTAGTTGCCCTTCTGTTGCCAACCGTCACCTGTTTCCAAGCAAGGTAATATTTCCCCATAACCAGATATGATATTATGGAAGATTGGAAATGAAACACATTACTTGTATGACAGTGTTACATGTTTACAGATATCATGAGACGTCAAAGCAAGGACTCACACACACACACACACACACACACACACACACACACACACACACACACACACACACACACACACACACACACACACACACACACGAATGTCAGGCTTCTTTCAGTTTCTGCCTATTAAATTTGTTTACAAGCTTTTGGTTGGCCTAAGGCTATGGTAGAAGCCTATTCTACTATGCAACAGGAACTGAACACCCGAAGCCATATGTTTGGGAAATGAACATGTCAGCCATACAGCCATGTCTACAATTGTAAACATATTGTTTGTTTGCAAACTTCCACGATAATATATTTGACCATAGGGAAATATTGTCTTGGTTGGTAACAGCTGAGGGTTGTCAACAGGAAAGGCATCAAGTTGTACAAAACCTGCCTCAGCAAATTATGTCCAAACATGGTTGTCATCATCATCATCCTCATCGTTTAACGTCTGCTTTCCATGCTAGCATGGGTTGGACGATTTGACTGGGGACTGGTGAAACCGGATGGCAACACCAGGCTCCAATCTGATCTGGCAGAGTTTCTACAGCTGGATGCCCTTCCTAACGTCAACCACTCAGAGAGTGTAGTGGGTGCTTTTACGTGTCACCCGCACGAAGGCCAGTCAGGCGGCACTGGCAACGGCCACGCTCAAACTGTTGTATTTTATGTGCCACCCGTACAAGAGCCAGTCCAGGGGCACTGGCAACGATCTCGCTCGAAAGTCCTACGACGGCCAGTCGGGCGGTACTGGCAACGGCCGGATGTTAAAACAATGATGATGATGATGATAATAATAAAGACAAGAATGTTATATACATATATACACAGAGAAACACACACACACACGCACACACACACACAAACACACACACACACACACACACTCACACACACACACACACATGTACACACAGATAAACACATACATGTGTCTGTCTGTGAGAGAGACGCAGGCATGAATATGCGGTAAGAAGCTTGCTTCTCAACCACATGACTCCTGGTTCAGTTCCACTGCATGTCACCTAGGTCAAGTGGATTTGGTAGATGGAAACTGAAGAGAAGCCTGTCATATATATGTGTGTGTGTGTGTGTGTGTGTGTCTTTGTGTCTGTCCGCCCATTACCGCTTGACAATTGGTGTGTTTATGTCTCCGTAACTTAGCGGTATGGCAAAGGACACAGATAGAATAAGTACTTGGTTTAAAAAAAAATAAGTCCTGGAGTCAATTTGTTCGAGTAAAAAGAGCCTTCAAGGCGGTGCTCCAACATGGCCGCATCCAAATGACTGAAACAAGTAAAAGAATAAATGAATAAAAAATATATATATATATAAAGAGAGAATGTTATATTAAATCTCTGAGCAAGATACAAACACACACACTGAGAGAGAATGAAAGTGAGAAAGAGAGAGAGAGAGAGTGAGTGAGTGAGTGAGTGTGAGAGAGAGAGAGAGAGAGAGAGAGAGAGAGAGAGAGAGAGAGAGCTATTCTTGCAGTGACAGATTGACAAGTCTTAGGGAAAAACAAAATTTGTGAGACAGAAAAAAGAAAGCAAAAAATTAGCTAAAAACATTTGAGTTGAACAAAGAAAATATTTGAAGGGACAGCCCTCCCACCATCCGACAAAGATAAGAGGAAACAGAATGCGTAGGAGGAAATAAAAAGGAAAAAACAACAAACAAACAAACCATTCCCTCTTTTGTTCCCTCTCTCTCTCTCTTTTTCTCTTCCTCTCACCAAGTTGGTAATATGTGACCATATTTTTATTTGTTTATCTATATTCATTTGTGGACTTTTTGTCTTATACATTATTATCCCACTTACTCTTTTTCTCATCTTCCTTCTCCCATCTCTGTCTGTCTGTATGTCTGCCCGTCTGTCCCCCTCTCTCTCTCTCTCTCTCTCTCTCTTGCTCTTTCTCTCTCTCTCTCTTTCTCTTTCTCTTTCTCTCCCACCAGCCTCCTTTCCTCTTCCCCACCTCTCTTGTCTGTTAAACCTTAAAAATTGGTTTGCAAAAAGAAAAAAAGGAAAAAAACATCTTTTCCTCCTGGTGACGTCTGCTGCGAAAGAGAACTTCCACAGAAAATCATTTTTGAAGACCACTTCTCCTTTACACACACACACACACACACACACACACACACACACACACACACACACACACTCACACACACACACACACACACATTATACATGCACACATACCCACAAGCACAAGCACATATATTCATACATGCACATACACATATATGCATATAGATGCACGCATACACACAGACATCCACAGCACACGCACGAAGTAATCTCCCACATACATACACACATATACATACACATTCATACTCTTTTTGAAAGCTGAAGATGACTGTATAAATGTTAGCCTGCTTTTCCTATGTATTTTCTCTTTATCTTGTTTTAATGTTCCAAACATTAAACATATTCTCACTTAATTATCATTTATCAGGCAGATGACATAAATTATGAAAACAACTCTCTCTCTCTCTCTCTCTCTCTCTCTCCCTCCGTCTCCCTCTCTCTTTCTATTCCTCTCTCCTTCCCTCTGTCTCTCTCTTGTTCTCTCGCAGCACATATACATTATTGTATGATTACTGAGTGATTTGGCAGGTTTAACGAGATTATATCTCTGTTAATGATTTAAACAAAACTGAAATAATGGAGTTATCGCCCATATTTGCCGAAGAAAAACACAAAATATCGATAACTAACATAAGGCACAAGGCCATAAAATTTGAGGCGAGGGTGAATCGTTTAAATTGACATCAGTTGTTGACTGGTACTTTATTTTATTGACCCCCCCCTCCACAAAGGATTAAAAGCAAAGTTAACCCTAACCCTAACCTCAATGTGATTTATGCTCAGAACATAAAAATTTTGAGTAGGGAATTAGAAGAATGTTCGTAGTTTCAAAAATAGTAATGGGTTACGTGTGTATCCGTTTTTAACTGTAGAGTTCGATGTAGATAAAACTATAAATAATATAATATAAAAATTAGGTTAAAAAAACCCTTTTGGACAGAAAAAGTCGAAGGCTGCCCGTGAAACTTGAACTCTCACGTTTTGAATCATGATAGACATTCTTTCACTGGACCAAGGCAGTCTCTATCCATTTTAGAAATTTTGCTCCTGCCAGAGAGTATTGTATATTGTTTAGTCATAAGACCTTGGAAACTTTGAAAGAAAGTGAAATAATTCGTTTTTAACCGTAAAACTCGAAGTAGACAAAGCTATAAATAATAACATGTAAATAGTGAGATAAAGATCCCTTTTGGATAGAAAAAATTCAAGGGTGATCTTGGAATCTTCCGTAAACATGACAGTTTTTTTTAATCATGGGCCTAAAAGTTATAAATAACTTCTTTTTTATATTTCCTATGTACAAACAAAAAATAGACCTCTTCTGATCTTATTGGTACAATATTTCAATAGTTGAGTGTGAAAAAGAACAGTTTGTCAGTGCAATATCAATAAGAGGTTCGGAGTACACAATGTGTTGTGAGAATACACATACAATTTTCATGTTTTACAAATTTGTTTTGTGGAAAATATTGATGCATATTTTCTCGCTTATAAAATCAATGTGTACATTTAGATAACAGTTTGCTCTAAAAAGAAAAGTAGATATCGTACTTTTAAATTAGCAGAAATAGCAACTTGCAAATGATTTCTCACTTAGTTTAACATGTCTTATAGTTTGAGATAGTCAATTCTGTTTATATCGAAACAGTACAATGAACTTAGCATTACGTAAGAGTTTAGAGAGAAAGCAAAGTGTCACAGCTGACTCTTTATTGGTGCCAGGTGGGAGTGAGGAGAGGGGACAACAGAGCATGACCTCTGTGAAACTAAGTAAAATAGCAGATAGATTACTGGTCTCTGATTGTGCAGCAGATGCACAAGTGCAGTACGTAATAAGGAGTATCTATGAACTGCGCGCGCGTACAGTAAAGTGTTGGAAAAGATAAAGGAAATACCTTGTTAAATGGAAGTTTTATTATATAAATAGAATCATTTTCCCTTTGGCATGAATCATAGCTTTAATATGCCGAGGAGTTCATTCGTACACGCTTTTAACTGTTGTTAAGGATATTTTGAGCCATTCTTCAGAACCTGCGTTCTGATGCTTTATTTTCCGAGGAAGAAAAAGAATGTTAAATCGCTTCAGATTGTCTTATAGTTTGTCTTTGAAGCGCATATGACTTTTCAGCTGACCTTGCTGTTGGGAATTGACCAAAGAGAATTCTGATACCACTCATACGTGAGAAATGACCCGATCATCTAAGCTGTATTTTGATGATGGCTTCAAAACCTGATATGTTGCATTTTTTAATACCTCACTGTTATGAATATGGTCGTTCAGTTTTATGTTGAAGATAGAACGCAAGCATCGCATATGAAAAGCGTCAAGCTGGTAGATGTGCTTTCGGTACAGAGTCCAAGATTCAGCACCATAAAGCAATGTTGTCAAGACTACCGACTTATACACATTAATTTTCATATTCAACGATACGTCGTGGCTGTTGCAAAGCCAATGGTAAAGGTTACCGAAAGCGGAGCTAGCCTTCCCGATTCTGGACTCATTTTCTTTATCCATCTTAGCATCATTGGACACAATGGAACCAAGATAAGTGAAGGAGAAAACAGTTTTTAATGTTTTCCCATCAACATATACAGTAGGGGCAACAGTGAGAAGATGGTCACGAATGGGCTGATGGACATACTCGGTTTTCTTGATGCTGATGGTCAGACCAAAAGCCTTCAATGCACATGAGAAGTTGTTTAAAATCATCCATTGCATGTCCTCAAGAATGTGTGTTACAAGTGCATAATCGTCTGCGAAGAGCAAATCTCGAACTGTTTCCACTAAAGTCTTAGTTTTTGCTTTGAAGCGTTGTTGGTTGAATAAGCCGCCACCAGTTCTATATTCAAACTCTTCTCCTTCTTTAACACCTTCGAATACTGTTTCCAACATGACGGAGAATACGAAGCAAATAAGAGTGATGCAAGAAAACAGCCTTGTTTTTTTCCATTTGAGACTGAATGAATCGGACACTTTCCCGCTAGAGCTGACAGAGGCCATCATCACTTGATGAAAATAAATGATGACGTTATCTTTTCGGGAACACCTAGCTTTCTAAGGACAACCCAAAGAGTATCCCTAGATACGGTGTCGAAAGCTTTAGTTATATCTACAAAAGTGACAAAAAGGTTTCGGTTATGCTCACGAGCCTTTTCTGCAGCTGCCTTAGGCTAAAAATCGTATCCACTGTGCCTCTACCAGTAGATCCACGCTGAGATTCAGGCTACATTAAACTGGCAAGGGCATAATTTAGTCTGTTTAAGATAACCCTTTCAAGAATCTTCCCAGCAATACACAAAAGGGAGATACCTGTATGGTTGTCATATTCACATTTGTTGCTTTCGTGCTTCTAAAGATGGACAATAAAAGCGTCCTTAAACTCCCGTGGGACTGATCCTCATTCCCAGATTAAGGAGACGAGTTCACATAACTTGTTCAGCTGGAGACTGCAACCACATTTATACGTTTCGGCTGGTATGCCATCGTTCCCAGACGACTTTCCGTTCGTAAGCTGTTTTATGGCTGTTTTTTTTTTTTATCTAAGCATTTGATGGAGCAACTGATGGTCATTCAAGGACAGGCCTCTGTGGTTGGTTGTTGATCAGTTCTTCATCAGCAATTGAGTTCATATTCAGAACATTTGAAAAACGCTCTGCCCAGTGCTTCGTGATCTCCCTTTTATTTGTCAGATTACCCTCAACTGAAAGTATGGGAGTTGAGCCACCAGACACAGGTACAAAAACACCCTTTAAATTCTGGTAGAATGACCTGCAGTCACATCTGGAATCCTGCAACTCTTGTGCCTTCCTTTGCCGCCAAATCTGTTTCATTTGCCTCAGTTGAGACTGGCATATATTTTGTTGCGTTTCGTGGCATTATTTTTATTTGACATCCATTGACAGTCGTACTTGTGCATATTGTCCAAAAGAGGAGAGATATTTGCATCGTGTGAGTCGAACCAATCTTGGTGCTTCCTCTTAACATACCAGAGTGTTTCACAAGATGACTCAAATACTACATTTTAAAAAGCAGACCATGCTAATTCAATATCTGTGTTGTCTGAGATGCCAGTAAGTTTGTTACCATAGGTTGTTTGAAATGAGGTTAAATTGTCATTGTTCCTCAGCTTTGTCACATCCACTTTTCGAATTGGTCGAGTGCGATTGTTACGAACAGGACTGCGGATAGTAAAATTCACCCTGGTCGTATCAGTCTATGGTCAGACCAACACTCCCCAATGGAGTAAGAACATGTTACTTGGACTTCTTCCTTCATGGAAGACCTCACAATTATGCAATCAATGAGGTGATAATGGTTTCATCAGAGATGCTTCCAGGTAGTTTTGTGGTGGTTGGGGAGTCGGAAAAAAATATTGGTAATCAAATGTCTATACTCACTGCTAAATGGTAGCAGCAGATGGCCGTTTGAGTTTGCCTTGCCAACCCCCATGCTTCCCTATTAGGTCGCCCCATATGGATGTATCACAACCTACATGTGCATTGAAATCACCAATGAGAAGCTTATTATGGATGAAGACACCTCTCAACTGGCTACGTGGCTCAGAGTAGAACTGCTCTTTGACTACTTCATTTGAGTTCATGGTCGGAGCACAGCAGCTGAAAATAGTTGCATATTTATTTTTACCAATGCAGATATGCAATGACATAAGTTTCTTACTAATGCCAACAAACAGAGATTCAAAATATTTCACCAGGTCATTCCGAATAGCAAACTCAACACCTGACTCTTTCTTTACTTCTTGAGGTTTGCCCATCCAGAAAATAGTGCGTCCACCATCAACTTCCGCTAATCTAGTTTTCAAAAGAGCTGCTACTCCAATATATTTTCCTTCAACACACGGGCAACCAAAGCAGTCCTACGTTCTATGCTTTTCTTACTGTCCTGAGGAATCCTCACATTCCAAGATGCAATAAAAAGGTTTTTTGTTTTGTTTTCGATTTGCTTAATTTTCTGGTGCAGGTTTGGATGACCAGTCATTTGCACCTAATGACAAGAAGCAATGCGAGTAAGCAATTTTTAGATCATATTCCCTTGACCTCTCCCCCATAGGAGGAAAGCAGTGCCATCCTAAACAGGGCTGCTTTGTTGTGAAAGGAGAACACGAATTACACAATTACCCGCAGATGTGTAAAACGGACATCTACCTTTCACTATCTATGTGCGAAGTTCAAACTAAGAACTTTCAGTGACTTCCTTCACCTGTTCCCATCCCTATCCCTTCATTTTCACAAGTTCTTTTTTTTTTGGTGGGGGGGGGATGTAGAAAACATGGCTGTGTGGTAAGTAGCTAGCTTACCAACCACATGGTCCCGGGTTCAGTCCCATTGCGTGGCATCTTGGGCAAGTGTCTTCTACTATAGCCTCGGGCCGACCAAAGCCTTGTGAGTGGATTTGGTAGACGGAAACTGAAAGAAGCCTGTCGTATATATGTATATATATATATATATATATATATATATATATATATATATATATATATATATATATATATATATATATATATATATATATGTATGTGTGTGTGTATGTTTGTATGTATGTGTTTGTCCCCCCAACATCGCTTGACAACCGATGCTGGTGTGTTTATGTCCCCGTAACTTAGCGGTTCGGCAAAAGAGATCGATAGAATAAGTACTAGGCTTCTAAAGAATAAGTCCTGGGGTCGATTTGCTCGACTAAAAGGCGGTGCTCCAGCATGGCCACAGTCAAAAGACTGAAACAAGTAAAAGAGTACTAAATTATCTGCACATGGTTTTGTTGATAGCGGTCATTGCTTGTAGAGCACAATGCACACTCTCTCCATCAAAAGAGCATTTACCTGTACTGGCACACAGTGTGCCACGTGTCGGATGCTGATTGTGCACATCAAATAATAAGGTGACTGTCAGCAACCCCAAATTTGGTTTTATATCAGAATTTTCCTTCTCCTAGACGGGTTGCCCACACTATGGATAAAGGGCCCCATCTGCTCCATACATATATATAAATACACTCACAAAAAAGTAAAAAAATATATGAGATTTAAGACTATAAGTAAGATATATAAACCTATTGCATGATCGAGTCATTTGGTGACTAAACTGGCAACCCCATCGAGCTTGCTTGGTGAGGTAGGTGTTTGTTGGACACCCCGCGAGACAAAAAAAACTACTTGTCAAAGGGCGGAAGAGCTCATGAGTAGTTAACGGTCATCCAACAAAAATGTGTGCGTATATGCGTGTGTCTGTATCTATAAATATGTATGTATGTACACACACACACACACACACACACACATACATACACACACACATGTATTCTCATGCATATAGTTGCATGTCTAAACATGCTCATATATATTTAAATGATAAACTTCTGGAAAGTTTTGCAGATTTTTACAGTTCCAGTGATGGATTGGATCTGTAGTCTTTGAATCAGCTTTCTCCTTTCTGGTTTTGAGAAGACTAATTTCTCAAGATTGGTATTTAGGCAATGTGTTATGTTATCAATCAGTTGGAACTTTTATCAACATCATCTAGGTATTTGTGCATATGTGTGTGTGTGCAGTATTTGGTGTTGGTGTATGCGTAGATTTGTATGTTTGTCTTATGGATGCGTTTTTATGTATATATTTTCATGTCTAGGCGTATGCATATGTATTTATGCGCAGATTTGTATGTTTGTTTTATGGATGCGTTTTTATGTATATATTTTCATGTCTAGATGCATGCATATGTATTTATGTGCTAAATTTTTGGAAAGGTTTACATATCTTTACAGTTCCATTGTTGGCTTGAATCTGTAGTCTTCTAATCAGCCTTTTTCTTTCAGGTTTTGAGAACCCTAATTTTTCCAGGTTTTTGTTTGAGGCAGTTCATTACATATCCCAATGCCCCAACAACCACGGGTATGAATCTGAACTTGTAGTCTTGGTGGAGTATCTGCAAATTTCTCAGTAGCTCGGCGTAGTTGTTCTCTTTTTCTCTAATCTTTAGTGTGATGTTGACATCCGCAGGACAGCTGATTTCTACTACTGTACACAGTTTCTCTTCTCTGTCCCAGATTACTATATCCGGTCTATTATGTATGCATTTTATTGAGGTTTTTATTGGGACATTCCACCAATACTCTTTCACATTGTGAGTGGTAATGGCCTCTACCTCATTATGGGTTTTCATCTCCTTAGCCCCGGGGTTATCCTGTCGGCGGATTTCATTGTACAGTGTCTTGGCCACAACATCATGTCTCATGGGTAGGTAATACCGTGATGACATTTTTGGGCAGCTGCTGATGATGTGGGTGATATCTTCGATACTGATTCCACAGAGTCTGCATCGGTTATTACATTGTGGCGCTTTGCCCGTCTCTCTGTCCCGTTTGTTTACTAGGAATTTGGTTGCTATTTCTTGTTCTTGAATAGCAAAGGCATACCCTTCAAAGTTAGAGTTGGTGACCCTATTGTTTATCCACGATAGACTGCTCTGGTTGTCAATGTTGTTATCACCCTGGAGCTTTCTGTTAACGTATCCGTGCATGGTCTTCTGCTGGGATGCATTCATCCTCTACTCTGATGTTATGTTACGGTAGAGTCTTGCAATTTCTTTGGGTAAGAGTTCAGGGTTGTCGATAAGGAATGCTTGTCAAGTAGTTGCCTTCCCAATCTCATGATGGTATTTATCTCATGTCTGTAGACTTCATCAAGGGGTGCACTTCGACACTTGGTGGTTATGAGATGATGTCGGAGAGATATGACACGGCATTCAAAGGCAGTCTGAATTGATGTTAGGCCCCTCCCTCCTTTATTTCGTTTTAGGTATAGGCGGTCTACATCGCTATTGATGTGAAAGTTAGTATTTTTCGGATCTTCACATCAAGGGATCGGATTTCATCGATCGTCCAGTCAAGTATTCCGAATGTCGATACGAGTACTGGTACTGCAAACACATTGTGGGCTATTACTTTATTGAATGCAGAGAGTTCCGAGGTCCATATTTTCCTAACCCGATTTCTATATTCCTTAGTAACACGTTCCTTGTTACAAGTACCTTCGTATGATACGTTTTCATCTACTCCCAGGTATCTGTAGGATTCCTCATCAGATATTGGAGAAACAGATAGGCCATTGATGGAGATGTTGTTAGGGTAGTTTTTAGCCTTTCCTCGTTCCACAACCATATAGGAACATTTATCTTGGCCAAACTCTAGTCCTACATCACCAGAAAATGTTGTGACCAGGTCGAGGCTTTTTTTCATATCACCCATGTTCTTGGCATACAATTTCAAATCGACAAAGAAGCAGTGCGTAATTTTGGTGTTTCTGCTTGCCTGCGCTCCAATTAGATACCCTTCAGACTTCTTCAGCATGTATGATAATGGGTATGAACAGCATCACAGAGAGGCTGCCTCTTTGGAATATCCCCCTGCAATATTGTATTTTTTTGCTGGTGATACATCCACTTACTGTATTTAACTTCACAATGGTGGCCCAGGAAGATGTCAGGTTAGATATGGCATTAATCAAGTTCCCTGGGACTTTAGCAAGCCGGAGGGTTTCTAGCATCCACGAATGGGGGACAGAGTAGAAGGCTTTTTTATAGTCAAGCCACATGGAGACCAGATTTCTTCTGTGCTGCCGTACCTCCGTCATTACTACCTTATTTATTAGTAGTTGTTCACTACATCCCCAGACTCCTTTCTTCTCAATGTATGTATGTATGTATGTATGTATGTATGTATGTATGTATGTATGCATTGAGTTCAAAAACGAAAAACGACAAAAAAAAAAACAAACAAAAAAAAACAACAACAACGCAAGGACGTGATACAGATATTGTGTTACTGGACGTTCGGGAAAGGAAAGAAAGAGAATTTGACGTTTCGAGCGGAGCTCTTTGTCGGAAACATAGGCAAGTCCAAAGAAGGGAAGACGGAGGAAGAAAAAATCGCCAACGATATCCACGAGGTTACGTATGTATGTATGTATGTATGTATGTATGTATGTATGTATGTATGGATGGATGGATGGATAGATGGATGGATGGGTGAGTGGATAGATGGATAGACGGACGGATGGATATTTCTTTGTTTACGAGTGTTCTTCCTACAACAAAGTTTTGCACATGTTTACTGTTACACTTACATATATCTGTAAAGTTGGTGTTGGCCGCTCTCTTTACGCGAAAATCCCTTTTCTCCCAAATATGTCTATAGATACATGTTTATGGTATGTAGTAGTAGTAGTAGTAGTAGTAGTAGTAGTAGTAGTAGTGGTGGTGGTGGTGGTGGTGGTGGTGGTGGTGGTGGTGGTGGTGGTAGTAGTAGTAGTAGTAGTAGTAGTAGTAGTAGTAGTAGTAGTGGTGGTGGTGGTGGTGGTGGTAGTAGTAGTAGTAGTGGTTGGTAACCGCTTCATTCCATGGAGGATTGTTCGAGAAAGTTTCATCTCTACATCATAGAGCAATCAAGAGCACGTCATACCGCAACATTGGCAGGACGCCAACATCGTTACGGACTGCAGGTTCACTTCTGGGAAGGTGTTGGCCAAGACCATGATCAAAAGGTTGACCTAAATATTTATCAGGAAACATCACACTAGCGAAACAATACAGCTTTCGTCACTGTATGTAGGGTAATTGAACGTTGGGTTAGTAAATTCAGAAATATTCGTCATTGCTAATCGTTAGCACGCCAGGCAAAATGCATAGCGATATTTTGTCCGTCTCCACGTTCTAAGTTCTAATTCCGCCAAAGTTGACCTTACCTTTCATCCTTTCGGGGTCGATAAGATAAGTACCAGTTGAGCACTGGAGTCGATGTAATCGACTTACTCCCTCACCCGAAGTTTGTGGCCTTTTGTCAAAATTTGAAAGCTATATTATGATTTGTTGGAAGAGAAAAGCCTGGGCTTTTTTTTTTCTGTAGAAGCGGCAGAATCCTGTGTGCTGTCTCTTGTACTGTTTACAATCTCCCATCTGCGTGACTACGCAATTAAGCAAAAACGATAGAAGAGAGACAGTAGTTAGAATTAAGATTAGACTCAACAGGAACCTTTCCAACACCAGAAGGTTGCACCACAACCACCGTTTCCTATATCAGATAGCCGATTATTGAAAACTGGTAAGTCTCATTCTGGAAACCATACCAGCTTTTTATTACGAAATAACGGAGCTGACAGTTGTCAGAAAACTGAGGTCATCTGTCAATGCCACACACTGCACCGTACACCCTTCTCTCTACTTTCTCAGTACTTTCTCAGCAATAAAAAACTAATCACAAATTCATTTCAGATACCTTGGTAAGATAAAAAAAAACAAAAAACAAAAACAAAAACTGGTACTCCGTCAGTTACTTTTTTCTTGAAGAACCCCAGCATTTCTCGACTTTTATAGAAATTTGCTGGTTGATAACCCAGTGCACTTATAAGAAGTCAACTAAGAATCTATAATCATGACACAAAAACCGCAATTTATACATTAATTCACCATAGGTTTTCTTTTTTTCTATAACTTGTGATGGGCACTTAAGGGTTGCCTCGCGCTCGGAACGTACCTAAATAACCAATGGGTACAACTATTTTACACGAGCGAAAGAACATTCTAAAATACTCGTCTGTGCCGTTTTAGGGAAATTACATCATTGCCCACTTTCCGCCATCGCTGTTTCCGATCAGTCTTTCATCTTTTAATATTTCAGTCCTTCATTTATTCCCTTTTCCTGCACCACATTTTCCATCCTTCCCCGTCCCCCTCTTATTTCTTGATTCCTTCTTTTTCATACACTTATGATATTCTGTCCTTTCTAACAAGGGAAGTAACCCAACAATTCTCGATCTTAAGTTGCGATATCCAAAGTAGTGACAATTTTCTTTCTAAAAGAAAACGTCTTTCTTTTCTTTTGTGTCGAGATGCTTTGCATGCAGTGTTTCCGTAGCAGTCTCCCCCCCCCTTTATTTTTTTATTTCTTTTGGAGTTCGAAAATCCAAACTGTGCCTCAAAAGTAAATGTGTGGTATTATTATCTTCACACAAAACTCCAAGTCATGTCTCTCGTTAGTAAGATTGAAGTTGAACTATACTATACATCTACATCATATTCCTAGTTAAATGCCTTTTGTATTTGTTCAATAAAAATCACAACTGATCACGGCATATATATCTATATATACTGTAATATCTTCGCTTAATTTGTTTCAATTGAAGTAGATCTCTTTCTATGTTAGTGTTAAATACGCATAATAGCTTCAGAATTTTATCTCTTATTTAAGACGTATCGCTCGAACCGCCATGAGATTATATATGTATTATGTATGCGTATATATATATATATATATATATATATATATATATATACATACACGCACACATATTTTGATACTTTGATAGGTTTCGGCCTGTATTGGCCCAGGCCATGTCTAACTTAATAGTACCACCTGGCAAAGTCATTCAAATCAGGAATCGGACAACATGGCCTACTCCAGGAGAGAGTTGTTGTTTATGGAGACATATCCGGGTGTGTGAGGTTTATCTGGGACTTTTTGAAGGAATTTGTCCAAAGACATCTTGAACTTTATGTCTTTAGGTGTAATGTTAAAGAGAGCGAGGCCCATTGAGGTGAAATAATTGTGCCGTATTGTGTGTGTATGTATATATGTATGTAATGTATGTATGTATGTATGGATGTATGTGTGCATGCAAAATATATACACCTACGTATATATATATATATATGTAAGAACGACCGTGCGAACCCAAAAGGAGAAATGGTGACGAATGGAAAACAGGGCTCCTTCTTTAAACGCGTCACACGATCGAACACAAAAATATAAAATGATAAATATGTTATACTTCGATAACATAGAGAACTTAGAAATGCCAGTAAGGAAAACGATATTGAACCAACCGATACAGATTAATAACAGTAAGATTTATTGTAACATTAAAATGTATGTCTGTGTGTGAGTGAATGCGACATAATGAAACACAATAAAAGACAGGCCGTCATGTAAAGAAAAGAGTGTGTGCGAGTAATACATGTATGTGAATGCGTGAGATACAGAGTTAGATTAGAGTCAGTAACACGTATAAGAATTTACCAGTTCTTAATCAGAGTACACAGTGGTAAGTGTCTGTATATAAGAAGTTAAGGTGTGTGGGGTAGAGCGATCATCTTGAATACAGATGTTCTTCGCAGGTTGGGTTCTTGGCTGTTATTTTTCGTGGCGAAGTGAATCACACAAACAGGATTGAAGAGAAGTGCTGCGGTTAGCTGTTGGTAGCTTGTGTACGTGTAGAGTCATGTTGACGCTGGCGGCGATGCTGGTAGTACGCAGAGTCGTGTTGACGCTAGCGGCGATGCTGGTAGTCGTAGTTGGACGATGATGTCGATGTCGTCGCTGGAACTGGCTGGTTGGTGTTACGCGTGTGTGGCCGGCAGCCAGATCTAAGATCTGAGACGCGACGATTTGGCGGGTATAATTTAGTATATTTATAGCTGAAGGTAGGCTCCAGAGAAGCATTAGAAAAACACTATCACGTGACCTTATTAGGGGCTGTGGTTGGTCAGTTTGCATTCTGAGACGAACGGGTGGAGACAATTTACCCGCGCAAAGAAATAGTCAGTCAGGTGATGACAGGGAAAGAGATGTTTTCTACTACGCTCGCGTGTTTGTATATAATGGTGATAGAGGTTAGTTTCACTACATATATATATATATATATACACCCACCCAAGTATATGTAAATATGTGAGTATAAATACAGTTATATATACATGTGTACACACACACACACACACACACACACACACACACACACACACACACATACACACTAGATCCAAGGATCCAGATGTAGGTTGAAAGTTAGGTTCAAGCAATCCGTAGTAAATATAAAGAAAAAACAACTTTCAGGGGCACTTGTTGTTTATTGAGTGGTTGTGGATTTTTTTCTTATCGAAATACGATAAATTTCTCTCTACATTCATATGCCACTTTGATCTTAGCCAAAAGGCCGAGAAGCCTTTACATTCATATTCTCCACTCCTACTGTGCTCTCTACACATTCTGATTGAATCTTCCATATGCTAGCATGTACCTTCTTGCGACAATGTAAACTTTCATATAATCAAGATATCCTTGGTCTGAAGAGTAGCCTGCAGTATACACCTCACTTGGATATTTACCACTTCCGAGGTTCCGCATGCTATGAAACATATCTACTCTATTCCTTAACTTATCTACTCCATTCCTTAATTCTTGTATATATATATATATATATATATATATATATATATATATATATATATATATATATATATGTTTATATATATATATATATTTACACGTATGCGGTGAAAAATTCCTGGGTTTAAGGGTATCCCGAAAGGCCTGGCTGGAGGCCCAACCTTCCGAGTTCTTTTACAGGGCTTAGAAAAACTGAAAGGACCGCTGGAATAAACGTGTGGACCTGAAAGGGGAATATGCTGAATAAAACCACAATTAACTGATCCTCCTGTATTTTCTCTTAACTAAAGCAAGGAACTTTTCAGCTTCCCCCGCCTACATATATAGATATATGCATATATATATATATATATATATATATATATATATATATATACACTCGCGCGCACTCTCGCACACGCACGCGCACGCACACACACACACACACACACACATATCGTCAGTAAATCCTAAATCCGACAGAGAAGCACACTATATGATATAGAACAGTAGAGTATTTAGAGAAAGATAGTTATGGCTGGTTCACTGGGTTGCTCAGAGTTTCGCATCCATAAAGCGCTTAGCCATTAGGGTCTGACGAGACGTATGTAAAGCTAAGCGCTTTATGAACGCGAAATCCTGGGTAACCCAATGGACCAGCCTTAACTATCTTACCTTAAATATATATATATATTTCAATATGTGACCGCGTGTGTATCGTTGGCGATTTTTTTTCTCCGTCTTCCCTTCTTTGGACTTTTCCTATATTTCTGATGAAGAGCTCCGCTCGAAACGTGAAATCCTCTTTCTTTTCTTTCCTGAGCGTCCAATAACACTGTACTTATTCCACGTCCTCGCGTTGTTGTTTTTTCGTATTATTTCTTCTTTGTTCATCTTTGGATTGACTGTGTGTGTGTGTGTGTGTGTGTGTGTGTGTGTGTGTGTGTGTGTGTGTGTGTGTTTGCAAAGATAATCTGGATCTCAACTGATGAAAGAAAACTCCGAATGACCTGTTCTTGTTTCTCTTTGTATCGTCTGTCTGGATGTTTTGTTGTCCTTTTCTTGTATCACTTAACTGTCTGGATGTTTTGTGTTCCTGTCCCATTTTGTATTATTTATATATATATATATATATATATATATATATATATATATATACACATATACATAAACTTGTATATCTCTTCTATTTTTAAATATTTGAAGTGTTTCTGTACGGGAGGAGCTGGTTTCTAACAAAAATACAAAGCTCCATTGTTGGAAGGTAGATACCAAAAACAATGTCACATTTTGAACTTGAGAAAAGTCTTGCATATATTTGCTGCTCTGCTTTATGACTGTATTTGTAATGATCGTGTTAACTGGTTGATTTCCTTCACTGAAGACCTTAAATTTTCCAGATGGTCACTTAAACATTTACTGTGAAATTATGTTGTTGGCACTCCGTCGCTTACGACGTCGAGGGTTCCAGTTGATCCGATCAACGGAACAGCCTGCTCGTGAAATTAACGTGCAAGTGGCTGAGCACTCCACAGACACGTGTACCCTTAACGTAGTTCTCGGGGATATTCAGCCGTGACACAGTGTGACAAGGCTGACCCTTTGAATTACAGGCACAACAGAAACAGGAAGTAAGAGTGAGAGAAAGTTGTGGTGAAAGAGTACAGCAGGGTTCGCCACCATCCCCTTCCGGAGTCTTGTGGAGCTTTTAGGTGTTTTCGCTCAATAAACACTTACAACGCCCGGTCTGGGAATCGAAACCGCGATCCAATGACCGCGAGTCCGCTGCCCTAACCACTGGGCCATTGCGCCTCTACTGTGAAATTATAATTTGGGTATAAAAGCTGAAAGTTTTGAAGCAGTTGTCCGCAGTCATTGCCTTTCTCTTTGATTTCCGAACAAATCAGCAGGGCATCTGATGTCTATGACAATACAAGCTTTTTCTTGTGTGTGTGCTAAACAATGATATCCGGAAATGGCGGGATAGAGGCATGCTGAGCTTCCATACTCAGTTCTTCTTTGTGGTATGTTAGTCCAGTTGACGTCAGGCCCTTGCTGGGTTTAATATCTCGAGAGTGAATTTCCTCTATAGAATGGTACTGCAAGTGCTTTGCGTAATATTGTCTTGTTGCAAGAGAACTTTTCCGACTGCCATATTTTTCTAAGTCTGATATAATATTCTTGGGTCATTCTATTTTTATTCACAGCACTTTTGTATGATATATTTTCATCGGTACTAGGTGCTTGCAGCGTTCTTTGTGTGGAACAGGAGCAATAGAAAGACTGTTGATGTATATTGCTTTTGGTCAAATTTCATCCCGACGTCAGCTGAAAATATTGTAATTGATTCCAGCTGTTTTTAGACATTGTAAACATTTTAGAATGAATTTTCAGGTCATTCTCATGAGAAATTATAGGTTACTTTGGTATCTTTAGCAGTTATAGCTCCTAGCATGTAGTCACTGGATTTCTGTAACAGAAATTACAACGGATTTTTGCCAAAAACAAACTAAATTACAGAAACACTCTCGCCTAGGAATATTCCCTTTGAAATATTTATAACACCAAAGACGATAATTTCGCTCTCATTATAAGTGTGAGAATTGTTGTCCAGGCTGTTGTGAGCATCTACTATGGTAGTAGGCACTTTTGCCAAATGTAGATATTTTAGCAGCTATGAATAGGAATACAATTGAATGCATTTCTATAATCAAATCATACTGTCGCAAAGCATCTACAGTATATTTTCTTACTTCAAACAGTACAGTATTATTTATCAAAGGTTGTGAGGCACATCCTCACAATCTCGGTTTTTCACCTGCATGTTTATCAATTACTGTTGTTGGGCTCACAACGATCCTAGAAGAATTGGTTGATTATAGTTTGTGTAAAGCGTATACATAATGTTTAAGAAAGCAAGAGGTCTATAATTTTTTGCCAACTATTTGGTTTCATTCTTGGCAACAAAATTCATCTGTGCTATAGCAAGCAGTTTGCTATGTCAGTCTAGCCTACCATAGTTTTTTGAACACGCACGTTGATGGCTTTCTGTAGAAAGTCAGATCTTATCATAGTATCCAACCATTAGATCTCATACTGGTTTTTTCTCATAATGGATTTTGCCTACAGCTGTAGTGAAAGCTCCAGGGTTGATTGTGTTTTACGGTCGATGGTGGTACAGTATTCTTTCCTAACAGAATTTAGTTACGAAGCATTCTAGTTAAAATTTATCTTTCGTTTCAGATTTTAGACCAGAATTATTCAAGATCCTCTAGAGAAGGTGCGTTCTTAAGGGTAGTGTTTTCATTTCTCAACTTTTGATATAATGCCTGTGGATTGGAAGCAAATTTGTGTTTAATACTTACTGACTCAAAAGATTTTCTGCGATAATGAAGTCTTTTGCTCAGCGTCCTAAACTCGTGCTTTAAATAATTAGCTTTCCTTTAAGGTTTTGGCGTGAAGAGTCGCTGTAGAGTTTTGTGATTTTGTGCATTACATGTAAATCGTGAGGTGTGGACTCATCATTCTTCTTCCATTTTATTATCGTGGTTAACCATCCAGTACGGTGGCACGGGTTGCTGATGTTTTCCATCTAGGCCGTATCCGTTTAATGATTTCATTAGCACGTGTACTGCAGGTTTTTTCGAGTGGTTCTTCGAGACTGGTACTAGCTGAACATATGAGGGTATTAATTGTCCAGTAATAAACATCGCATGATTATATGTGTTCTCTAGCAACATCATCGATAACTTTCAACATTAGAGCAGTTGGCTTTTTGTTTAATCTTGTTAACAATGGCCTGTAGCTCAACGACACTGTAATGATTAATGTAATGGTATATGTTGGAATCGGCAGTTACCAATTGTAACGGGTGTTGATGTTGCAGATGTGTAAGATTAAAGAAGAACAGTGATCGAAGTTGTAAACAAATATTTATTACCGTTACTTTGTATATAGCCAAACCACGACGGGCTGGTATGTATAATATAATTCGTAAAGCATGCGAGGTAAAAAGAGGTATCGTAGATTTTTCTTGTATAGGTGTGTTTGTGTTTTCGTCATTCTAGCAACAGGGTAAAAGATAGAGTGGTGTTGTAGAGAAGAGAAGTTGAGCTAGTGAAAGTGAGAGTGGTGGCACGAAACAACTGCTTCGTTGGTGAATTACCATAGTTGTCCCTCAGTGCCTTATTATTCAGAGACGGCGGTTCGTTCAGCCGGTCAGCCAACTCGGTTCTCACTAACTGACCTTGGCTTACGGAGTTCTTGCATATATAACTATACAAAACAAGTTGGAAAATAGGTGTATTGCAGAGAACAAAAGATATTCTTTGGGAATCCACTGTTATCTCAATTTAACTCTCCACCGCATACCAGAGGTTTGAAGCGTCAGGTGGCAAAGACATAAATCGTCTTGGCAAAGCCATATGTTAAATGTAACTGCTGTCACTATTGTTTTTCTGTGAGAAAAGAGCTGTTGAAATGTTAAAAGAATATTGCTGATTAAGGTTCGAATCTAATCTATGCCTAAATGAAGTCACTATAACAGTGACAAACCAGAATCGTCTCTGTCAAGTCAGTTACATGCGGGAGTTTAATGATGACGGTAGCTGTTTGCTTACATTATTTTCGATTTCTTTTAAGGCAGATATTGGCCGGTTCTCGGTGTTTTGAGAAGTTCGATTAGCTTCACGAGGGTTGTAATTGCGATTATTATCGGTAGCAGCCTTTTTATTTTCGCAAAGAAAGATGCTTGTTGCCGAAGCAGCTTTGCTGTAAAATAATTTAAGTCTTGATGAGCTTCACCCTTGTATTTTTTCAGCCGCTTCATATAGCCGAGAGAAGCATTGTCATGGTGTTTTTCGTAGCACCGAATTAGATCGTGATTTAAATGTGAAGACGAAGTAAAGTAAGAAGCTTCTTGGATCTTTCTGATTTGACGGGCAACACTTTTCATTTATGTTTTGTGTAGTGTTTTTGGTACCGAAACACTTTCAAACTTCGTATACTTGTATATTTTGTGTTATAGAACAGATAAAAAATTTTGTATTCGAAGTTATTTCATGTAAAAAATTGTCGTATTTCGGTAATTTCAACCAATCACTGACGTCTATTGAGGTGAAAACAATTACTGCCGTGGAATGTAAACAACATGTTCTAACGGTGTCATGGGATCTTTTCCCTTGAATAAAATTAGTGCCGTAGCTTGTCAACAACAACTATCCGTGGTACTGTTATTTATGACATCGTTCGTGCGTTTGTACTGATTTTAGCTTTAGGGTTTTAGGGTTAGGGTTCGGGTTTTAGAGTTAGGGTTAGTTTTAGGGTTACGGTTAGGGTTATGATTATTTTTGCCATAACCTCACTCATGACCCTAACCCTAACCCTAAAAACCTATAACTCATAACCATAACCCTAACCCTAACCCCAACCCTAACCCTAAAACCCTAACCCTAACTCTAAAACCCGAACCCTAACCCTAAAACCCTAAACCCTTACTAGGGAATAATGATATAATTAAACAGGGAATAACACTCTTGACACCGGCAAAAATTATTGTTTACAAAAACAGCAGTAACTATATCCAGATGAACAGACGTCAGTGATTGGTTGAAATTACAGAAATACGACAACTTTAACATGAAATAACTTGCGATGTATAATTTCTTGTTACGAAGGCTAAGAGGGAAAGTTGTTTTATATGACACATTCTACCAGTGTCCCAAGTTTGAAAGTGTTTCGTTAAGAAAACAAGTGGTGCCCGTCAAATCAGAAGGACCCAGGTTCTTAAATAACTTACAGGAGTTAGAGGGCTGCTTGTGTTGTCACTAGCGTTAGTGTCGTTATCAGTTTCAGCTATGGTCGTTGCTTGTGAAATTCCATGCGGTGTAAGATGTATTTTTTTGTTATCCAGCCTGAATAACGCTACGTTTGTAATTAAAAGAAGTTTGTTTTTTTTTATAACAGAAAAATAAACTAGTTACTAATTTAGGCTGGAGGGGTCGGCATAATCGTAGGAGAAAACTTTCAAAAACACATTTTAAATGGTTCTTTAACCCTGCACATCTGATATTGACGATGCTGTATGTATATATATATATGTATGTATGTATGTATGTATGTATGTATGTATGTAGGTAGGTAGGTAGGTAGGTAGGTAGGTAGGTAGATAGATAGGTAGGTAGGTAAGTAGGTAGGAAGTACGTACGCAAGCACGTACGTACGTATGTATGTATGTATGTATGTATGTATGTATGTATGTATACGTGCATATTTATATGTTTTGTTTTATGTATGTATTCCTATGCATGTACTTGCATATCTAGACATGCTCATATATACTTAATTGATAAACTTCTGGAAAGTTTTTACAGATTTTTATAGTTTCGGTAATGGATTGGATCTGTAGTCTTCGAATCAGCTTTCTCCTTTCTGGTTTTGAGAAGCCTAATTTTTCAAGATTGGTATTTAGGCAGTGTGTTACATATCCCAGTACCCCAATAATTACAGACATTAACCTGAACTTGTAATCTGGATAGAGTAACTGCAGATTTCACAACAGTTCAGAGTAGGTGTTCTCTTTTTCATTGATTTTCAGCTTTATGTTAACATCCATTGGGCAGCTGATTTCCACAATTGTACACAATTTCTCTTCTCTATTCGAAATCATTATATCGGGTCTATTGTGTTTACATTTTATTGAGGTCTTCACTGAAACATTCCACCAGTATTACTTTTTAATTATGAGTGGTTATGGCTTCTACCATATTGTGGGTTCTTATTTCTTTGTCCTCGGGATTATCCTTCCGACAGATTTCATTATTATAGTGTCCTAGCTACAACATCATGTCTCATTGGTAAATAATACCGTGATTACATTTTCAAACAACTGCTTATGATGTGAATGATATCTTCGGAGTTAATTCCACAAAGTCTGCATCGGTTGTCACATTTTACTGCTTTTCCTGCATCGCTGTCTCTTTTGCGCATCAGGTATTTGGTTGAAATTCCCTGTTCCTCGATTGCAAACGCATACGCTTCAAAATGGGAGGTAGTAATCCGGTTGTTGGTCCATGATAGACTGCTTTGATGATCAATGCTACTATCATCTCGGAGCTTTATAGTAACATAGCTTGCTTACCAGCCACATGGTTCCGGGTTCAGTCCCACTGCGTGGTACCTTGGGCGAGTGTCTTCTAGTATAGCCTCAGGCCGATCAAACCTTGTCAGTGGATTTGGTAGACGGAAACTGAAAGAAGCCCGTCGTATGTGTGGGTGTGTGTTTGTCCTCGCCCCACCACCTCGCTTGACAACCGATGCTGGTATGTTTACGCCCCCGTAACATAGTTGTTCGGCAAAAATCACCGATAGAATAAGTACTAGACTTGCAAATAAAAATTCATGGAGTCGATTTGTTCGACTAAAGGCGGTGCTCCAGCATGGCTGTAGTCAAATGACTGAAACAAATAAAAGAATAAAAGAATTAGGCTGAAGGTGAGGCGGATATCATCTGACAAAATGTGGCAATAATCATGTCTGTCTGTATGTATGTATGTATGTACGTATGCATGCATGTACGTATGTATGCATGCATATATATATATATATATATATATATATATATATATATATATATATATATATATATGCATGCATGCATTCATATATATATATATATATATATATATATATATATATGCATGGGTGAACGGGGGGTGCGCGCCTCAATTTTTGAGATTCTTGGCTTTCTTACCTCAGTAAACGCACATATTCGCTTACATAAACATGTCATTAATTATTTGCTTAGATAAATATATAACTAATTATTAAAATACAAGTATGTGTGGATGTGCAGGAATACACTTATATGTAAACTTTCCTGTATTCTAAGATCTGTGGTCAATAACACACTAAACTTTCTATTAAGCTATACCGGACATTGTAAACACATCTATATACAGTATGTCTTTATAGCACGACGCGAACTCGCGTTGCGACATTGCAGGTCTCAAGTCATGACATAGTAACGGCTTGATCATGCGTGCTGTCAAGTTATTGTCCAATCAGAAGCCAGGTATCACATGAAAGATGATTCTGGAAGGGCCTAGAACATTCCCAAACAAGGTTTATAAATAGAGTCCTTTTTGGTGCCAAAAACTCCAGTGAGTCCTTGGTTGCGGTACGAAATACGCACTCTTTCGTAGTCGTTCTGACAATTGCATGCATAACCGATATATAATTGCAGTAGAAGACAACAAAGCAGCGCATTTATATCTATTCCTTGTGTTTAATCCAGACCCAGTGGTAAATTTTGATATCCAGCTACTTGCATGTTGTATCCTACTTCCGTTTTGTTGACTCTACGTGTACGTTTGTAATGCATCACCTACTAAATGTGACTTCTGCAGCGATAATAAGTCATGTTTAACTGTTCGCTGGGTGTTGTTAAATCATTACACGCAGCTTCCGCAAACAAACTAGCAACCATCACAATAACAAGACACCCCAGCAACTTTAGTGTGACCCAAGTAACAGGTCCACTGAAAAGTAAATTTGGTGACTTGATTATATATAGGAACGATACGCAGCTTAACCAAATATCCATTGTCCAATTAACCAAGCTACAGTCTTTTAGCTTTCGCCTACCCAACTCGAGTGGAGGCGCAATGGCCCAGTGGTTAGGGCAGCGGAGTCACAGTTTCGATTCCCAGACCGGGCGTTGTGAGTGTTTATTGAGTGAAAAGACCTAAAGCTCCACGAGGCTCTGGCAGGGGATGGTGGCGAACCCTGCTGTACTCTTCCACCACACCTTTCTCTCACTCTTACTTCCTGTTTCTGTTGTGCCTGTAATTCAAAGGGTCAGCCTTGTCACACACTGTGTCACGCTGAATATCCCCGAGAACTACGTTAAGGGTACACGTGTCTGTGGAGTGCTCAGCCACTTGCACGTTAATTTCACGAGCAGGCTGTTCCGTTGATCGGATCAACTGGAACCCTCGACGTCGCAAGCGACGGAGTGCCGACAACCCAACTCGTATTTTTTTTTGTGTGTGTGTGTGTGTGTTTTACTGCTTCATTACATCTCTTAGTTAAATGCTGAAAGTGTTTAATGTTCAATTGTCCATTACGACGCGCTGTTTTCATGTTATGAGCTATATCCATTGTGGCAATTGAATAATAATCTACTGACACCTGTATATCTGTTGTTAACATGTTTATTTTTATTACGTCAGCGTTATCTATTACGCAATTAAGTATTCTTTCAATTAGCTCCCGTTTTCGATGTCTTTGATCAGAGTATTAAACTGCATAAATTTATAGTTGTAGCTTTTCCTTCTACTTTTAACATTCATATTAAATGTACTGTGATATATTTTTATTATTTATCATCTGTGTGTGAGAAAATCACTTCTTGCTGCTTTGCGGTGTTTTTATGTGTATTGTGTTGATGACACAATTGTTTGGTTTGGCTGGCTGCGTGTATAATAAACGATGCAACTCACGAACTTTTAACTTTTAACATATTTATTGATGGACATGATTTACTGTGTTGGCTGTTTACACAAGAAAGATACTGATAATATAACTGCTGACTGGGAAGACAAAATTGTGCTGTGTCTTGTAGAAGGTAGTTGTGGTACATTGTGTGCGAGTGTTCGAACTAGTTTCTTGTTCAAGGTGGTTTCTCGAGTATCCCAGGTGGTCTCGTCTTAGCAGACTGCCTTCTATGAATGCCCAAGGTGGTTTAACTTACTCGGATGTCAGAGGCCGTCTGGTCTTAAGTGCCAAACGATTTTTATAGGGTGAAAAGGGGACAGATTTTACATCATCAGAGAAGTTATACCACGCCTCAGCTTCTCGTTGATTAGTCGATTTTATAGATCGATCACGTGAAACTGTGGTGGCTTACTCGCGATTCCTAGCTGAATATCTTGAAGTTGGGTTTCGAATCCTTACAGCTCTTTCCTAATTAAATTCTTATACATGCATGCTCACATACATATGTAAGAACGACCGTGCGAACCAAAAGGAGAAATGGTGACGAATGGAAAAAACAGGCTCCTTCTTTAAACGCGTCACACGGTCGAACACAAAAATATAAAATGATGTATATGTTATAATACTATAACATAGAGATCTAAGAAATGCCAGTAAGGAAAACGATATTGACACAACCGATAGAGATGAATAACAGTAAGATTTATTGGAGCATTAAATTGTATGTCTGTGTGTGAGCGTGAATGCGACATAATAAAACACAATATAAGACTGGCCGTCATGTAAACAAAAGAGTGTGTGTGTATGTAAGCGATACAGAGTTAGATTAGAGTCAGTAACACGTATAAGAATTTATACCAGTTCTTTGTTAGAGTATACAGTGGTAAGTGTCTGTATATAAGAAGTTAAAGCGTTAGGGCAGAGCGATCACTCGTCGTGATGTTAGGGCTTCTATGCCGGGCTGGGTTCTTGAAATACAGATGTTCTTCGCAGGCTGGGTTCTTGTCTGTTAATTTCGTGGTGAGGCGATTCACACAAACAGGGCTGAAAAGCTGCGGTTGGCTGTTGGTAGCTTGTGTACGTGTAGAAAGTCATGTTGATGCTGGCGGCGATGCTGGTAGTCGTAGAGTCGTGTTGCTGCTGGCGACGTCGGGGGCGATGCTTGTAGTTCGTAGTTGAAGTGGTTGTTGATGTCGTCGCTGGAAACTGGCTGGTTGGTTGGTGCTGTGTTATGCGTGTGTGGTCAGCGGCCAGATGTAAGATCTGAGGCGCGACGAATTGGCGGGTATAATTTTGGCTATTTATAGCTAAAGGTAGGCTCCAGAGAAGCATTAGAAAAACACTATCACGTGACCTTATTATGGGCTATGGTTGGTCAGTTTGCGTCCTGGGGGCAAATGGAGATAATTTACCCGCGCAAAGAATAGTCAGTCAGGTGATGACACAGCAGGCTGCTCTCTGCTACGCCCGAACTTGTTAATATTTATAGTGAGAGAAGTGTTCACTACACATACATACATACATACATACATACATGCATACATACATACGTACGTACATACATACATACATACATACACACACACACACACATACATACATACATACATACATACATACATGCGTACGTACGTACGAGCCCCATAAATATATTGCTTTTGATGAAAATAAATTATAGAACAGTGCTGTGAAGAATGAGTGATACGTAAAGACTATTATACTAAATTTTATAAAATATGTAATTCAGAATCTTCTTCTTGCAACAAAACAATGTCCCACAGTGCACTTGCAGTACGAGTACTGAAACTAACATTTGGGGTACTTAACTGGCCTTCAGAGGAAATCCACTTCATAGATATTAAAACCTTCAAGAATGTTTGAACATTTCCGTGTGTACAGCTGCTGAGTGTGAACAACAGAAACTTGGAGGGGAAATATTCATCATACCAGCAGAAAGTTTTGCGTAAGTAAATATCCATAGAAAATATATTGACAGACTCCATCTTTGAAGGAAGAAAGGAAGGGAGATGCTAATTGTCAGTAGAGACAACCTTTGAGTGCTGTACAGTGTCACTTGGTCATCACCTATTGAACAATGGTAGCAAAAACAAATACATCGACCAAATGCTGAAAAATGAAGTGAATGACATCTTGCGAGTCTGCTGTGAACTTCTCAAGAAACATTCAGTTCAAGATGACCTTCCATGTGACATCAGAATTATTGGATCTGTGTTCCTCTACAAGAGCTGGAAGAGACACTGCATATTAATTACACAAAGGTTGTGCACAGGTGGCATGGAATACATACATGCGTATAGATTTATGGAATATATGGAATATATCAACACAGGTAATATTGGTAGTACATTTCCTTCTACAAAGTGCAAACAGGACATAATTATTTGGGACTGAAAACAAAAGTAATGTGTGTGTGAGTGTGTGTGTATGTACATAGGTATTTATATATATTTATATATGTATATATATATAAATATTTATATATGTATGTATATGTACACACACACATATATATATATATATAGATATAGATATATGTACACACATATATATTTCGTTTTTGTATTTGGTTTGCAAGATTCTTTATGTGATATCGTGTGTTGAAGCATATTTTATTGTGTCTGGGGAAAGTTATTCTGTTTTAATGCATTATTAATTAACACATTCGTGTGTGTTTGTGTGTGCGTGCGTGCGCGCGTGTGCGTATATATATATATGTGTGTGTGTGTGAATTATACACAGTAGCTTAATTTAGCGGAAACAACTTAAGTTTCATGTTGAGAAGAGGTTATTCCACTGGGTTTAGTCAAAGCTGTCACTGTTTTCTCTTCCTATCTTTAAGTTGTATTTAATTATATCTCATGATGTACGGCGATACCACGAGATTTTGAGACAAAACATTATTTTTTAGGGAAAAATGTCTTCAAGTGTATGTCTGTTTTTGTGTTTAAAATAATTTTTGGTGCGTGTGTAGTTGTAGGCGGTTGGGATGTCGAAATAGATTTGATGAGGGATTTGGTGGAGATGCATTCAGAAAAAAGATGTTAATACGTACACTGCGTTTGTTCCCTGTGTATAGAAGAGTGCAAATGGTAAGAGTTTCTTAAATGAGAGAAGAGAAAGTCGTGTTTAACTTGCTAGCGTGTGGATTTGTACCGTTGCTAGCTTTATGTAGGTGACAACAAAACACAAGTAATCTTAAACTCTTAAGTAATTTTACATAAGAAAGTACGTGCAAAGTTAAGAAATTTTAGGAGGCATAATTGAAAGCAATCTGAAGATTGGAACTGAGAATGGTGACAGCTTAATGACATATCCTTATCTGAATATGAGACTTAAATTACTGTCTCCAAATTCTTAAAATACTGTGCATTAAATATTCATAGCTCTCATATATATATATATATATATATATATATATATATATATATATATATATATATATATATATATATATATATATATATATATATATATATATATATATATATATATATATATATATATATATACTGTCGAATCACCGAAAAGTGATTCACACTACCCTTCTTTTTAAATGTTAAAATCTGAGTAGGTAAGATTTTTCTTAGCTTAGTTGATAAGGACTTACCCCGTACAAATACACGGTGCGGTGAATAAATTGTCTAAATTGCGCAAAAACGAAAATAATGCTGACATCTCATTTTAACAGATATATTTACCAGAACTACATAAAAATATCTTGAAATACTAAAGAGTAAATTCATTCAATAAAATCGCCATTGGCTTCAACCACGGCCTCCAGATGATTTCGGAATCTCCTGGACGGCCTCTTTGTTTTAAGTTGGTAAATGCTGTTACACTCCTTGCCTTCAGTTCATCTTTGGTGTTGCAAGGAGTTTTGTTGATCTCTCGCTCAATTGCGCCTCACATATAATAATCAAGGGGGTTGCAGCCTGGGGAGTTAATTGACCATATGTTAGGGGTGATGTGGTCGCAGAAATTGTATGACAGCCATGATTGGGTTCTCCTGAAAATCGTCCAATTTCCCAAACCAACGCCGGCAAAAACATAACCTCCTTGGCGGGGTTTAAAAAAATAGCACAGCCATTTGATTAAAAAAAACCTTTAAAAGCAGGAATCATCTGATCAACAGTCTGTTGATTAACAGCCCAGTCAAGATGGTATTTTCTTCGTCTCCTACTCTTGTATTTGCACACATTTTACAAAATGACTTTCTAAATGAACTTCCATTATGCAGCTGAGGAGTACATTTTCATTGCACATCGTATGTGGTGTTCTCACTACATAAATAAATGAAGTTTGTACGAAACGTACGTACTGCCATAACCTAATACATTTTTGTTGCTTTTCTTCAAATTTTATTCACCAAATCTCTTGATTTTGTTTTTGGTTTTTACGCTACCAAATTCTGGTGCCAAAAACATTTTAAGTACCACATTTAATCTTTTGATTAAATGTATATTATTATTACATACTCATATATATTTCAGTTTCAGCTGAAAGCTTCGGACATGCTAGGCACCGCCGTTTTACTACACTGTTTTACTACACTGTTTTACTACCACTCTAATATGTGGCATTTGGTGGATATATAAAATACATACATGCACACATACACACACACACGCATATATATATACTCTTTTACTTGTTTCAGTCATTTGACTGCGGCCATACTGGAGCACAGCCTTTAGTCGAGCAGATCGACCCCGGGACTTATTCTTTGTAACTTTGTAAGCCTAGTACTTATTCTATCGGTCTCTTTTGACGAACCACTAATTGACGGTGACATAAACACACCAGCATCGGTTGTCAAGCAATGCTAGGAGGACAAACACAGACACACACACACACACACACACACACATATATATGGAAAAAAGTCAAGACAGAAAATGCTAAAATAAGTTTATAAAAAACATTTCAGTACCGGTTTCAGTCGTTGAGACTTTTTCAACTGTAAGTATGGAAAACAATTAAATTAGGCAAAAATTAAAAGTAAAGTTTTTTTTAAAGAATATTTCCATAGTGTTCAAAGACAAGGGGCATTTTCTTTGTTTTTGTTTGTCTCTGTCTCTCTTGTTTACTCTTGTGGGTTCGAGGTCGTTGAATACTATGCAAATATTCTTTTAAAAAACTTTAGTTTTAACTTTTCCAAAATTCAATTACTTTCCATACTTACAGTTGAAAAAGTCTCAATGACTGAAACTGGTACTGAAATGTTTTTTATAAAATTATTTTAGCATTTTCTAACTTGACTTTTTTTCCATATATATATATATATATATATATATATATATATATATATATATATATATATATATATATATATATATATATATATATATATATATATATATATATATATATATATATATATATGGACCAAGCACCATTCAATTATTTTTCTCCGTGTTCTTTCTGTTGAAGAGCGTTGCTCTTCTGTATCCCGCTCTTTCTGTATTCCCGAGCGTCAAACTAATACATCCTTTTGTTGTTTACACCACCTGTCCTCGTCTGTTGTTTTTTGTCGTACATTCTCCCATATATATATATATGTAGGGAGAATTCACAAAAAAAAAAAAAAAAAAAAAAGACGAAGACAGGGGGTGTAGACAGCAAACAGATGTATTAGTTTAACGCTCGGGACGTGAAAAAGTCTTTAACGTTTCGAGCCTAAGCTCTTCCACAGAAAGGAACACAGAAAGAAACAGGGAGAGAAAATAAAGAATCTGTAGTGGCTAGCGACCTATCATGGCGATTGCCGGACAGAGGCGTCACACAGGAGAGCTAGGAAGAAGGGGAGATAATAAAGTAGTGGTGATTCCCAAACGAAGGTGCGCGTGCGTGTCTATAAGAAACCATGTAATTGCGTGTGAAAGAGGGCTGGTGACCTTGACGTGTGCGTGTGTGCATGTGTAGGTGTATGGATGATGGTGTGGGGCTGGGAAGTGGTCAGTGCTAGTGTGATCGTGGTGGTGTGATGTGATGTGGTATGGTATGGTGGTGTTGGGATGTGGGGGAGGCGAGAGTGGGGAAAGCAAGGGTGGGGTGTGGGTTAGGCTGAGGGTTGGGGTAGAGGTGGGGTATGTGGGATTGGGTGTAAGGGATGGGGTGGAGGGGGGATGAGATGGATAAGGAATGTGGGGTTGGATTGTGTAGGGGTGGGGTTACGAGGGAGGGGTGACGATGAAGGGATAAGGGGAAGGGGGAAAGGTGGGTAGGAGTGAAGAGAAGAAGTAGGAGTCGGAGCAAGAGAGGAGAGGTGGGTGGGAGGAAGTAGGCGTGAGAGGAAGAGAGAAGAGTGGAGGAGAGTTGAGAGTTAGCGCAAAGGAGTGAAGAGAGAAGATTAATCCCTGTTCATGGCGAAGACGAGAGTCCAGATGGCCCCTGTGCAAGGACAATCCGAACACAGGCAGGTGTTGCAAAGAGTGACCGGTAGAGCGGAAATGGCGCGAGACCGGGGTGTCATTGTCGAGTCGGATGTCTCGGAGGTGTTCCGCGAACCGGTCAGCCAAGCGGCGTCCTGTTTGCCCGATGTATATAGAAGAGCAGAGAGAGCAGGAGATGCAGTAGATGACATTGGTAGAAGTGCAGGTAAAGGAGTCGGTGATATGATAGGATCGATGATGGGTGCCGGTGAGGAGGGTGGTGTTGGAAAGGTAAGGGCAAGTGCGGCTGCGTGGGGCGGGAGCAGGGGAACGAGCCGGGTTGGGAGGTTGCGTTAGGGAAAAAGCTGTAGACCAAGAGATCTCGTAGGTTGTGAGCTAGTTTGAAGGAGGAGAAGGGTTAGGAAAGATATGCGAAGTGGAGGGGTCGGACTGGAATCGCCGGAAGGCTCGGAGAATGGTGCGTTGGAGGTAGGATGGTGGGGTGGTAGGTGAGGGGAAACGAGAGACGGCGAGGGTGGGGGAGAGCAGATGCACGGTCCACAGAACGTGCTCTGGTAAGGGCGGTGTGGATAGTGGTGAGGGGATATCCACGTAGGATGAAGTGGCGAGCCATGAGTTGAGACTGAGT